>NC_135776.1:5384047-5428526 GCF_028453695.1 Augochlora pura | reverse complement strand
ACGAAAACGTTGGAACGAACCAATAATCGAGATCTTCGCGCATCGCGGTCGATTCATCGCGCGCATCGCAATTACCGGCGTAATTTCGGCGGAACGATCGCGGCGGCGCCGTCCGTTCGCATAATGCCCGTCGAAACGCCGTTAAATTATGCGGGGCGCGTTAACGCGCGCTCCGTACCCGACACGCACCGCGATATAAACGACGGAACAACGGCAATTTCCGCCGTGGCCGTTTCATTCGGAGAGCGGATCCGAGGCGGGCCGGCGATTTTTTTTACGAGCCCGAATGGAGAGAGAGAGAGAGAGAGAGAAAAGAGAGAGAGAGAGAGAGAGGTGTGCCACGCGAATTCGCGGGAAATGAAAGCCGCGATTCCGCGAATTTGCGGCCGCCTGTTCCGCGATCCTCCGGTCACGGCGTTTTAACGCGGCCGTTTCACGACCGGATTTCTTCGGATTTATCCTTTGTTGCCCGGAGCACGGCCCGGTTTACGGCTAGACTGCCCCGGAGATTTACGTCTTTTTATCCTTGTTTAACTGTGCACGCAGATTACGGGTGTACGCGGGCAATCTTTCCCTCGACTCGGATCCTTGCACTCCGGGTCACCGGCCATTATGATTCCGGATTCTTCGTTACGTCGCGAAGATCTCTCTTGTTACGATGACAATTGATTGATTCTCGAGACAATTGAATCTAGTTCAGCTCGCGCGTATTCGTTTCAGTCGAATACGAATTCGTTCGAATTTTTTGTGTGCAGGAGTTTATGTGGAATGTAATTGATTTGGGTAAAAGTAATCTATTTCTTTCATATTATTGCTTCAAATTTGAGTATGAGATTATTCTAATTATTCAGGGATCAATCCTTTGAATTAATCGAATGACGAATCCTTCGAATTAATCGAATGACGAATCCTTCGAATTAATCGAATGATGAATCCTTCGAATTATTCGAGTAATGAATTCTTCGAATTAAACGAATAATAAATCCTTTGAATTAATCCAGTAATGAATCCTTCGAATAATTCGAGGAATGAATTCTTCGAATTCTTCGAGTAACGAATCCTTCGAATTACTCGAATAAAGAATCCTCCGAATTATTTGAATTAGTCGAGTGAAAGATAAGAATTATTGAATTACGGAAAATCAAAAATTATTCCAGTAAAAAGTAGATCAAATAAAGAATTTTTGGAATTATTCGGATGCAGAATGTTTCGAATTGTTCGTGTAAAAAATAATTCGAATAAAGATCTTTCCAAATTATTTGAGTAAAAAATTCGAATGAAGATCTTTTCGAATTATTCGAGTAAAAAATAATTCGAACAGAGAATTTTTCGAACGACGAGAAATTCTTCGAATAAAATATTCTCCGAAACTGAAGTCATTCTAATAATTGTTCTAAATAATTAAAATTATACATATTAATATAAAACTTTCGCTATATTGTTCTTCAACATTACGTCCATTTCATGAATACATAAAAATCCACTGTTTCGTTCTTTTCTTCGAAATCGATGCATATTTTTTTTTTGTAGCGTGACGCTTGAATTTCCACGAAATTGGTGCTATTTTGTATTTTAAAATTCCGCGCATTGCGCGAACACACGGAAATCCGTGGATTAATCCTTTTCCGAAGATCGATGGAATTTTTACAAACGCGACGTTTGAATTTCCACAAAAAGTGGTTGCTATTTTATATATTTGAAAATTCCGGGAGTAACGCGGGAGAATGCATAAAAAATTCGCAAATTAATCCTTTTCGAGGATCGATGCTGTTTTCACAACGTGACAGAGAAATTTTCGCGAAAGTGCAATTTGTTACGAATATTACATGCATAGATGTTTCTGTGATCATTGCGCTGCGGATTTTGTGCATTCATGATCGAAAGTGACCGACTCCGATTGCAATTAACGAAACGAAAGTTTAATAAAAGTTTAATTTCATCTTTAAGTTAATTTGAATAAATTTCCGAATTTATTAAAGAGAAAATGCAGTTTTATTTAATTCCTACTATTTACAATCGATTCTACAAATCTTTAGCTTGTATAAAATATATTGAAAATTTAACAGTAGAGCTACTGAACCGATAAAAAATTGTTTCTAATTACTAAAATTACAGTAACATTTCTGTGAGCAATTTGTGTATAAGATTCTTTACCAAAGCATATATTTATAATAAAAATTGTACAAAGCTCGAGTAAATTCAACAATATCCTAACATACAAATACAATATTTTGTTAAGATTTTTTAAAAATATACCGGGTGTTCCAATAAAAATAGCCACCTACATTACTCCAAATAAAATCACAAACTCCAACATTTTCATATTTACTGATATTTAACTAATCGAACTAATTACACAATCAAAGCAACTACAACCTCTTCATACTAACTCATACCAACTCTCTCTTCGGCGATTAACAAATCATTAAAAACAACATAAAACAAAACGCTACCAAACACATTATTCAATTTTTAACTAAATTCAAAACTTTAACATAAAACTAAACCAGCCATCGAAAAGGGTTCGAAAACCGAGCAGCCATAGCAACGCGTCCCCCAAAAACACGACAATATTTCGCCGCGAGTTCGCGCAAGTGTTGTCCAAGGGCCGCTCGCAATTAAGAAACAAAGCGCCGCGTTGTCCCTCGTCGCGCTCGACACAGCGGAATTCGACAATCGATGCCCGTTCCGATCCGCGGCAGCAATTTTCTTTATTCGGGACGGGGGGGTAGGGCTGTTGCTACAATTCCTCTTCGTCCCGCCCCCCCCCCCCCCCTCTCTATTTTTCTCCTTTTTCTATTCGGACGCCGCTCGCGATGCAGTTTATCATGCGGCGGTGCGCCGATGCCGATTCGTTGTGACGCGCTGCGTCGGCCAGTGCGTTCGACAGTTGCATCGAACACAGAGAGAGAGAGAAAGAGAGACAAAGAGAGAGAGAGAGACAAAGAGAGAGAGAGAGAGAGACATTGAAATTTTCACGAGCAATCGGGCGGCGGTGCGCCGGGAATTCCCCGCGAATTCAGCGGACCGTTCCGGCCGGTTGTGCGCTGGATCGCAACAATGAATCGCCGGATAATTGCAGGGCTTGGCTGCTGTTGCCGGTGGGGCCCCCCTGGCCTCCCCCCTATCCGCGCCGCGCGAGATCTTCGTGCCGCGGTCCATGCATAATTGAGGGCCTTAATTATTCGACTCTCGATCGGCTCTTTCCACGCTCGGCGCCCGGCGAGCATCTCCCGGAAAATTGCACGGCAAATAATCCGCGCCGCCTCGCTCTTCTTTTTTCAACCGTTCAAGTGGAGCGCACAAGCGTGTTGTACGCCGCGACGCGTCCGCCCAATTTCGACGCGCGCGCGCGCGCTCGCGCCCGTCGGGATAATGCGGCCCCCGGTTCGCGCTGAATATTTTCTCGCGATGCGTTTATTATTCGGCGAGAATTAGAACGTGTTTTCGGACGAATTTCGATGGGTTTTATGGATATTGGGGTGTGTGCACACTCTGTTGTACGGTTATCGATTGTTTAAGCGCGATGGAATAATTGTTGTATAAGTGGTAGAAGAGAAGTATTTGTTGTTAAGGATGGATTATAAAAATTGCTCTTTTCGTCGGAACATAGTTAAGATATTATAGAGAAATTCGGAATTTTTATGTATAGAAATGTTTAAATAATTGGAGAATGGTATTGTATTATTGTTGAGTTATTAACATGATTAAGATAAGTAGTGAAGATAATTATAATATAATATAATATTGTACAGTACAGTACAGAATAGTACAGCATAGCACAGCACAGATTAGCATTGCGTAATACAGCATAGTATGGCATAGCATAGCATAGTATAATATAATATGTATAGCATGGTATAGTGTATTATAGCATAACATAGCATAGCATAGCATTGCGTGGCATAGCAAAGCATAGCATAGCATAGCATAGCACATCGTAGTATAGTATAATATAATATTATTTGGTACAGTATGATATGTTATAGTGTCGTACAGTATAGCATAGCATAACTTAGCACAGTATAGCATAGCATAGCTTAGCACAGTATAGCATAGCATAGAATTGCATGGAATAGCATAGTATAGCATACTGTAGTATAGTATAATATAATATATAGTATGGTATAGTGTATCGTACCATAACAGAGCATAGCATAGCATGGCATAACATAACATAACATAACATAGTACAGCTTAACATTGCATTGCATATTATAGCATAGTATAATATAATATAATATAGCATGGTATAGCATAGCATAGCATAGCATAGGATAGCGTAGCATAGCATGTCCTAACATAGCATAGCATACCATATCATAGTATAATATAATATAACGTGACACATAGTATAGTATAATACAGTATAGTATAGTATACATAGCACAGCACAGTATAATATAATCCATCAATACACAAAGCAATCTTCAAAAATCTCCATCCAGGTTGCAATAAAAATCGCACATGACCCCCCTGAGAATCCTGGGCAAATCGTGACGCACCGAAACGAAAAATGCAACTTGCATAGCCATCGAACGAACTTACAGCAAAGGTTGCATCGCTTGCATACGCGGCGTCGATTTCCGCGACGGGAAATTTCCTCTAGAGTAGGGGACGCATCGAAAGAGGCGTTTGCATAATTTCTTTGGAAAATCGAGGTTTCTTGGCCGGTCGCGCAGCGGGGTAACCTTTCGTCGAACGGCAAAATGCACACACGCCTCCGCCTCTCTCCCCCCCCCCCCCCTCCCCCTTGGAGCCATGCACAAGGTTAGACGAGGGCGGCGCGCATAAATAGAAATATGCAATCGACGGCGCAGGAGGTCCCGACATGCGCGCGCGCGCGCGTGTCAGCTTGGCGGAGTCGCGCGTGCGACACGACACGACGCGGTGCATAGGAGTTGCATTGTGCAGCACGGGCCGGCGCGCCACGTGCTCGCCCTCCCACGTCCGGGGCCGTGCGCCGAGCTATCGCTGCAGCATCTGAAAATTGCACGCCGTAACCTAATGTTCCCTCGAACTCGCGCCCTGCGTTTCACCCCTGCGTTCGCGCGCGTTACACGCACCGAAATTTGCATACCGACGGAGAGACGTCGGGCGAAACAGGTGAAACTGCGATGCATTGGTGATAAGTATTGCGGCAATTATGACGGAGGAAATTGGAGTCGTTCGACGCGCGCGCGCGCGTTGTTGCATCGAACTGCAACGAGTCAAATGGAATTTATGCAGGCCACGTTGGTGATTTTCGATTCCACTTGGTGAGTTGCAACTACGATGCACTTGTGCGGCGATTATTATGTGTATAGAAAATTGAATTTATTGGATGCACTTTTGTTATTTCAGATCGCAGCACATTGTATAAAAAGAGAAACAGAATTTGTTAGATAATGCAGTTATATAGGATAGTATAGTATATTTATAATATATATGTATATATGTATATTATAATATACTATAGTGTAGTATATTTATATAGTATTTGTTGTAATGCAGTTACGATGCAACCGCACATATAAAATTGCATTTATAGTAATTATTCTGTGGACGACTTACTCCAAAGAAAATCGAATTAATTCGATGCATAAAGTGACTTCGAATCGCATTGCAACGGAATGCAATTTAAAAAGGCCCTATTCAATATTTGACGCAACTTGATGGAATGCTGCAACTGTAATGCATCCGTGCATAATTGCCCACAGTAATTATTACATCAATTATACCGAATGATATCGCATTAATTCGACGTGCGTTGTCGCATCGAATTGAAAGCGCCTCGTATGAAATTTAGAAAGGATCTATTCAACGTTTTATGCACTCGATGGTACGTTGCATCCGCGATGCGTTTGCATATAAATTTCGCTCATAGTTATTACCTCGATTTTACTAAGGAAAATCGAATTAATTTAATAGGCGTCGTCCCATCGAATTAAGTATTGGTATTTTGAATTTATTATTGTGAATTTATTAACACGATTGAGATAATTAATGAAGATATTAATAATATAGTATAATATAATATTATACGGCATAGTGTAGTATGGCTTAGCATTGCATAGCATGGCATTACATGGCATAGTATAATATAATATAACAATATAATATAACATAGTATAGTATAATATAACATAATATAAAATGACATAACATAGTATGGTATAGTATAGTATACTTATAGTATAGCTTAGCATTGCATAGCATAGTATGGCATGGCATAGTATAATATTGTATAGTGTAATATAATTTAATATAACATAATATGACATAACATAGTATAGTATAGTACAGTACAGTATAGCACAGCATAGCATAGGTTAGCATTGCATAGCATAGCATGGTATAGCATAGTATTATATAATATAATACAAAATGACATGACACAGTATAGTATAGTATAGTAAAGCACACTACAGTATAGCATAGCATAGCTTAGCATTGCTTAACCTAACATAACATAGCATAGCATAGTATAATACGGTTTAGTATGCATGGTTTTTTATGCACCTATTAGACCATTGCATCCTCCATGCATTTGCACATAAATTCCGCTAATAACAATTACCCCGATTACACTAAAGAAAATCAAATTAATCCAATATCGTTGTCGCATCGCAACGCGTCGAATGAAATTTTAGAAACGTTCCATTCAACGTTTTATGCACTCGCTTGCAATTGCAACAGACCGCCGGCACGCGAATTCCTCTCATAATAATAATTATTATTACCTCGATTATGCTAAAGAAAATCGAATTAAACCGATGGACGTAGCCGGCGCATCGAATCGAAACCGCGACCGACGAAAAGAAAGGTGCCCTTCGACGCTTTACGCGCTCGATCGCAACGGGCCGCCACGCAAATTCCTCCGATAATTTATTATCCCGATTATACTAAAGAAAATCGAATTAATCCGACGCATGCTGCCGGCGACCTGAAATTGCAACGCGTTCAATGAAATCAAGGAAGACACCACTCTGTCGCGTGTTTTACGCGCTCTCCCGATGGAATACCCCATCGCGCGTGCGCGCGTGGCACGTAAATTCTGTAATAATTATTACCCCGATTACGCTGAAGAAAATCGAATTAATCCGACGGACGCCGGCGACGGCTGAAATTGCGAACGCGTCCGATGAAATTTAGAAAGGGTCTCCCCCCTCCCCCCCCCCCCCCCCCCCCCCCCTCTCGCCGCTGGATGTTTTACGCGCTTAATGGGGAACGTAGCAATTGCGGGTGAGTGCAGTCGCGGAAATAATTAGTTAGCGGACGCGCTCTCCTCGGGCGGCGGGGGTTAAAAACACAAGTTTTAATCTCCGCGCGGCGCTAAAACGTTTTATTGTTCTTGTTACGGGGCGGTGCGCCGCGTCGGGTCGAGGATGGAAGATCGCCGACCGATGCAATCCGCTGCATTCAATTTTTTTTCCCCTCTTTTTTTCTTTCTTTTCACAGCGCGTCGCAACGATTCCCAAAGCGGATAATCGGCAGCTGTCGGCGAGTGCTCGCCTAATGCATTTCCGCGACGAGGAAACGGGGGCTGAATCGCGGGCAGGGCCCGTTACATTTTCATTACGACGGCGGCGGCGGCGCGGCAGCCGGCGACGGAATTTATTGCGGTCCCATCGAAAGTCACGATATAAATGCACTTCTCTGTTGCGGCCAACTTTCCCCGCACGGTACAGTTCGCCGCGGATTTATATGCTTCTTATCCGGTGAGACGAGACTTGGTCGTCCCTCTCTCTCTCTCTCTCTCTCTATCTCGCTCTCTCTCTCTCTCTGTATAGAGGCCCGAGAATGTTGCAACACGATCCCCGTTTGTGAAATCCGTATGAAAATGCGACGCTCGAAACTGTTCCTTTCGCGTTCCACTTTGCTGTTTCCGCGGACGCGGAATGCTCTCGCGCGATTTTCAGCCGCGGAGTCGCGACGAGTATGGAAATTTTTCTTGGAGATGGTTTGAAGAATTTTTCTGTGTTTTAAGTCATTTTTAAAGTTTTAAATGTTGAACATTATTTTATTAGTGCTTTATGTATGTTGTTTTATAATGTGTACGCTATAGTGTATGTTACAATGATTAATATGTGATACGATGTATGTTAGGATATATTTCTAGTACAATATATTTTAATATACATTTTTATTAGAATATATATATCCGTATATATTTTTATTATAATGCATATTAATATAAGTTTTTATTAGAATATATATATATCAGTATATATTTTTATTATAATGTATATTAATATAAGTTTTTATTATAACATATACTAGCATGTATTTTATACTATATTATAATATATGTTAGTATATGTATATTTCGTTCGCAACATACATTAGCATTCACTTTCATTACAATATTATATGCTAAATATTCGGCGACCTAAAATATTGCAATTCTTGATAACAATTCTATTTCGCTTTACAAAGCAGCATACAGAAAACCAGAAACTACAATTTAATTAAACACCACCTTTTCCACATTTAAAAATGTCATAAAGGAATATTGATAATGCACTAATATATAAATAGTTTAAATAGTAAAACGATCGAAAAAAGATTAAAATTATTCTTTTCAACAAAGAATTCACAACGTTGTTACTAATTATTTATATTCCACATACACAAGAGTTCATTATTTATAAACAACCTTACCGTTAAATCATTTTCCAATCTTTCGCAAATAATACATAATCGAACAGCATCCGAAACAATACTACTTTCTAATAACATATCCTTTCTATAAATTACCAATTCGATCTATAAATCAATTCTCCCCCCGATTTTATTATTTCCGTTCGCGGATCCCCGGTATAATTTCGATCTTCCAATAACAGGAAGAATTGATATTCGCGCGAACGTGCGCGCATTATTCCCGCGGCAACGAGATAACGATTCAGTTTCTCCGATCGGGGATGCGTTGTAACAGCGCGGCAGGTCGAATCGAATTTTCTATCGCGGATTACTCGTATATTTCTGTGTTTTTCCCGTCGAAAAGGGGGAGGGGTGTGGGTGTGCCAGGGATCACGATTCAACGGATCGTGGGGGCCGATCGGCACGGTTAATTTCACCGGCGAAATCGATTGCGATCGCATCGCCGATTACTTTCCATTCAATGGAGAGCACGCGCGCTTCCGCTGATAACGTTTTTACGATTCACAGGTGGGGGGGGGGGGAGAAAGTTAGGCATCGCGTCCATAATCGCGATTATCCGGCTAATTAATTCGCTCGCACTCGACCGGCCGACTAACGAAGCGCTGAAACTGCTCGCGACGTCTATTTATGTACAGTCAGTCTAATAAGTATTCGTACCCTCGTTGCTTATAAGAGAAATCTGTTGAAATCAAGGGATGCACGTAAAATTTTGCCAAATTTGAACAAAATGAAACGAAACTTGTCTAGTCGAAGAAAATCTGCGCTCGAGTGCGACTAAGCGTGGTCTAAAATCAATATATTTTTGTTATTAGTTAACCAACTTTGTTATAATTTGGTATAAATAAACTTTATACATGCTTTCATTCATAATAAAAAGTTTATTGCAAAATCTCACATGCGCCCTTTGATTTTAACAAATTTCTTTTAGTAGCAATGTGGGTACGAATACTTGTGGGACTGACTGTACATATTATATAATAATGGAACGCATCGTTCGTAAAGAAGACAACAAGCGCAATTAACAGACTATTCGGCCGGAGGATGTCCCTCGAGAGATAACCCGGTCTCTACGTTGCTGCAATTGTCGCTGTTTAATGGACCGCCAAATTTTACTGCACGCGTCTTCGGCTTGATAATATTGCGTCCCGGTTGTTCAATCGAGCGGCTCGCAGTTTTGTCGACCTGTCCTCTCTGAAGAAATACGAGAACTTTTTCCTGCTGAAGGAGTTGCGTTCGCTTCGTTTGATTGAGAGACAATGTTTAACGAATGAATGGGCGATGAATGTAGCCATTTGTATGTTTCAGATCGTGTGAAATCATTTCTGTGAAATAAAGATTTGCGAAGCGAAGAGTCTTTCTTACTTTTAACAATTTTTTAAATTTTCGTGACGCGTCTTTGGTTCTTTATTACAATATTGAATTGTTACGATATTTTCGTGGTTTTTAAATATTAAGGTTTTGTAATTTTTTCAGTATATACAGATTAGGTTGTTCGATTGTTCTTATTGTTTATAGATTAGATTGTTCTCATGCTTGTAATACTTATTAAATTCATCGAATATTGTCATTATTTTAATATTGAATTGTCTAACGTTTTCACTCTTTAAAATTAAATTGTCTGTTTTTATTCGTTAAAAATTAAATTGTCTAAAATTTTTATTCTTTAAAAATTAAACTGTCTAATATTTTTATCCTTTAGAAATTAAATTGTCTAACGTCTTCATTCTTTAGAAATTAAATTGTCCAATATTTCTACTCTTCAAAATTTAAATCATCTATTTTCCCCATTAATTAAAAATTAAATTGCCCTACTATTTACACTACACAAACGCTAAATAATTCTTCCACTGCCTAACAATTCCAAACAATTAATTCTATCCCAAATACATAAAAATAAATAACAAAAGCATCTATAATACTAAAGACAAAACCATCTCTATCCAGAACACCATAAATCCACCATTGGCGTCATCCATCCCCACCAAAATCACCTTCCACGTTTCCCAAAGAACCGCATCGTCGCAGTTGCAGCAAAACTTGCCTCCGCTTCCCAAGACTACGGAATTTAAAATTTAAAGTCTCCCCCCTCATGAATGCATCAAGTTTCGAATGAGCACGTTGGCCAGCGTTTCCGCGGTCAGCGGCCCTGCAACGGGCGGCGCAGTTGCAGCGTTGCACCGGCGCCGGCTCAAGGCCGACGGGTACCAGAACAAGGCCACGAGAGCGTAATCGGACCGGCGATTAACATCCCGTGTGCACCGTTACGCACCTGGCCGGGCTCTACGTGTCCCGGCACGGAGAAATACCTCCGCCGTCGAAAGAGAGAAAAAGAGAGAGAGAGAGACGTTTCCTTGCGGTTCCGCGGCCGCAAAGAACTGCCGAACGACCGGGTTTACGGACAATTGTTTCCGCGGAACGCTCGATTTCCCGCACCGTGGAAACAATTGCCGCGTGCTTCTCTCTGTTTCCAAGCCGCTTCTCGCCCTCTCCTCCCTCTCCATTCTCTCCTCCTCCTGCCGTGTCGTAACCGTTCGTTTTATAATCTGCCATACGCGGGGAATGTTCTTTATGAACGGGGAACGTTCTGTCCGCCTCGTAAAAATAAGGACCGGCCCGGGCCGCGATCGCGTAAAAACCTAATGGCCCGTCGCTGTATCAAACAAGCACGTGTCGACACATTTTTACCGAAAAACACGGCGACCGGCCAGGTGGACACCCGGGTTTATATCGGATGCCTTAACGCGGACCGTAACGCGGAATCTATGGGGCTGTTCGAACTCTGAACTCGCGACGATGGGAGGGTTCTTTTAACCCTTTGCGCTCGAGCGGTGATTTCGAGGTAAATTGCTACAAAAAATTGCTATAAAAAATTGCTCTAAAGAATTGCTATAAAAAATTGCTATAAAAAATTGCTCTAAAGAATTGCTCTAAAGAATTGCTATAAAAAATTGCTCTAATGAATTGCTATAAAAAATTGCTCTAATGAATTGCTATAAAAAATTGCTCTAATGAATTGCTATAAAAAAATTGCTCTAATGAATTGCTATAAAAAATTGCTCTAAAGAATTGTTCTGAAAAATTGCAACGCTAAAATTGTTCCATCGCGTTCGAAAATAATTTTTATATAGGCGTAGCTTGGCTTTAGGATAATTATTAATAATTAGTAAAACTAATTAACTATAAAAAATATTATTAACTATTGTTTATATAGGATCGAAGTAGTGTAAGTCAGAAGAATTATTTTGGATTTATAGTTCGTAAATGGCTTCGAGTGGAAAGGGTCAATTTTTTGAGCTTTTGTAACAAACGTCTTGAAAGAACTAAAACATTAAACTAAAACCATCCATTATTATAAAACCAAAATTACCAGAATTTATAAACACATATCTCAATTTAAATAAATCAACAATATATTAAACGTATCGAGTCGACGCCTTCGCTAATTCCACAGTAAATTCACAATAAATTATTTAATAAATCAACAATTTAATAAATCGACCGCGAACGATGGATCGATAGCAGCGTCCTCGACGTTTCGATGAATGTTTATTCGAAAAGCATGAAACTTTTATACGCCTCCTTCATCAATCCTAAAAATCCGCGTTGGAGAAGCGGCGGGGGCGAGTGGCAGGGGTGGGGGTCGCGGAGTTTATAGAATATTATTGCAAAGTAAATAAACCGGGAACGCGCGGCACGTTGAAAAAAAGCCAGGCGGGGGTCGCGCGCGTCAACCTTTTTATTTTTTTCTGTCCGGCGAGGCGCGATGTCTTTCGGAACGCGCGCGGCCGCGGCAACCCTTTTCCCCGCGCGCGGATACGCAACCGCGTTTTTCCGTCTCTCCGCTAGATTTTTTCCGCAGCTTTTTTTATTTCCCGCCGCGGCGTTTCCGCGTTTAACGCCGGCCGCTCCCCCCTCCCCCTCCCCCCGCGAGAAGCGAGCCGCAGAGCTTTACGCGACGCGCGCCAAAACGCTGCATTATTAAGCCGCTCGAATTCGCCCCGCGCGTCCTCTCCCCCCACCCCCCTCCCCCCGGGAAAAACCGAACCTCGAGAATTCCTCCGATGGGGCGGTGATTCGCGACCGTCGATTAACAACCAACGATTTTTGTTACGTTTGTTGGCGATCTGTTTTACCGCGTTTAGCGAAATGAAAATGTATTGTGGGGTTTGCTGCGTTTATTGTTATTTTTTTGTTTATCGGCGAAGGCTTGAAGCGAAGTGGGTGGCTCGATAATTTGTTTAGGGTTTTCTCGTTGTATATTTGTTGAGCGATGCTGCTTTTGGATTTAGTGTTAACCCTTTGCACTCGGAGCCATTTCAACTGTAAATTCGAAATAATTTGTCCGGTTCGTGGAATTTCCATACTATTTTAACAAAATCAATTTTTATGCATAGAAAATTTATTCTCGTGACTCCTACCAACAGTTTTACTACTTGACAATCTTTTTAATCTAATCCTTACTGTTGCAAAAATTATTTTGAAGTGAAAACGAATAATTTTTGTGGTGCCTTAGAGTCACCGCTCGAGTGCAAAGGGTTAAATTTGTTTGCAATATTTTTTTTTGTGATAGTTTCTTTGTAATATTATATCTTTATGATAATTTGTTATAAAGTGATGTCTACGGTATTTTCTGCATAATATTACCTTCAATAACGTGTTTAGGGTTTTGTTATTGTATATCGTTGAGGACGGTGATATCTATAAAAATAATTTTGCAAGGTGTCACAATAATTTCATTGATGCCTTGGAGTCACCGCTCGAGAGCAAAGGCTTAACAGCAACGCGCGCGACGAGTGCGTGCCGCAGATGAAGTATGCAATTAAATTAAGTACTCGCATGAACTATATACAATATTCAACAGCAAAATTTTCAAAGCGTTCTCGAGCGATCCCCGGGGGTCATCCGAGTGTCTTCCACGGTCGGCATGCCCCGCGCGAAACAGCAATTTAATCTTCAAAGTGATTGCTTCGCCCGACTTCAATTACTAAAGAATAGCACGAAGTAATTTGCAAACGTTTACAAAGTTTCCCCCACTCCCTCCCCCGCGGGGGGGATTGCCCAGCGCGCGTCCTGTAAAATCACCGGCAAATCGGAGCACGAAATTAATTGAAGGGCTTGCCGGCGCCCGTAGTATTGAAATTGGGCAGCGGGCGATTAAATTTCTTCTGTACATTTCCTCTACCGGAAAATGTTAAGCGGGCGAAGACGGAGCTAGCGGCGAGGGAGGTAAGGAGGGGAGGGGCTTCCGCGGAACTTGTTTCTGAACGGCGGCGCACAAAGAACCCGCGAACTTCGACGGCGATTAAACAAAGTTTCCGTTCCGATTAATATAGTTCCAGCTTCGTCCGAGTCTATACCGACGCTGCGTGGACGGAGTCAATTTTTCGGGAGGGGGGCGGATTCATTTTCATTCGATTATTACGGCGTCCGGTTTTAAGTCGCCGAATTATTCTGTTTATTCTGATTATTCGATTTGCTCAATTTGTTCGAATTGTATGGAGTATTTCGTTTATAAGAATTATCTGTTTATTCCATTTAGATGCTTTGTTCATTCGAGTTGTTTTATTTAAATTATTCTGTTTGTTTGGATTCTTGTGTTTAGACTAATTTTATTCAGTCGAATTATTCTGTCAAGATTATTTGAATTATTCTATTCAAATTATTCTGCCGAGATTATTTGAATTATTCTATTCAAATTATTCTGCCGAGATTATTTGAATTATTCTATTCAAATTGTTCTGTCGAGATTATTTGAATTATTCTATTCAAATTATTCTGTCGAGATTATTTGAATTATTCTATACAAATTATTCTGTCTAGATTATTTGAATTATTCGAATTATTCTATTCGAAATAATCTATTCATTCGAATTATTCTATTTTAAATATTCTATTCATTCGAATTATTCTATTCAAATTATTCGGTCAAATCATTCGATTTATACAAACTTTACTATCCAAAATATTCTATTGAATCGAATTATTCTATTTCAATTATTCTACTCAAATCATTCGATTCATTCGATTTACTATATTTGAACTATTCTATTTGGTTGAATTATTCTATGTGATCGAATTATTCTATTTGTTCAAATTATTCTATTCGAGTTATTCTGTAGAAATTATTTGATTTAATTGAATTCATCTATTCGAATTATGCTACTCAAAGTATTCGGTTCATTCGATTTACTATATTTGAATTATTCTATTCGATATTATTTGATTTATTCGACTTATTCTATTCGAAATATTCTACTTATTCGACTTATTCCATTCAAATCATTCGACCTATTCGACTGACTATATTCGAATTATACCTAAGTGAGTCAGTCCCGAGTGAGAAACGAAACCAGTAACATCTACAAGCTCACGTATCCATCGCGTACATCGCTCAGTCGCTAACCTTTTTGCAATCTGTTTACAACAAACTAGTAACAATTGACTCAGCATATACTCATTCATTCCAGTCATTATCCATCATGAATCACGCCGGTCGCATCGATCAAGGGCAAAGTAGCCGGCCCCGGTCCCCAGTTTCGCAACATTTGACACCGGCGATTTGCATGAGAATCGCGGTCGAGCAACAACAATCGGCAAACTGCTCCGAGCGGCTAGAAACAGGAGTTTAGGAAACGAACCCGGCAATGCTATTGATTTATCAAAGTTTCTGTATCACGGCCGGCTCGCTGGTCGAACGACGGCGGGGGAGGGGGTCCCCGGTCCCTTTTAATTGAGATTAATCAAGCGGGCCTTCAATTAACGCTCCCGGAACGCCACCTACCGTTTAATTAAATTTCGATTTCGTGCGCGCGAGAGGGAGGGAGGGGGAGGGGGAGAGTGACGACTGTGCACAGTCGTCTGCCCCGCGCGAAACTCGCGGTCGCGCTTCCGGTCCCCAGCGACTTCCGGTTTCCTGCGAGCTCTCTCTCTCTCTCTCTCTCTCGCTCGCTCTCGCTCTCGCTCTCGCTCTGTGTGTTCCCGCTGCAATATTCAAGCGCAGAAATTTGCCCGCGAAACCGACAAATTTCGCTGGCATTGTGCTCCGCGCGGCCGACAAATAAAATATAATTCGCCGTGCGCCGGCGAATAGAAACATTTCCATGCGAGCTTAACTGGCTGAAAAGTTCTGTCTTTTTCGTTATTTTCGCGCTCGTATCGCGATTATTCTTGCGTTTAAATCATTTATTTGTTGCTATGGAACCTCGATTATACGTGGCTTTTCGCGTTTAAACAATTTTGCAATAGGGTCTTAGAAATATTAAGGAAAGAAATTAAAATTATCACACGCGAATAGAATAATAAAAAAAGAGTAAAATTTCTAGCTTTTTAAAATAAATTTCTTTGCAGACTCGTCGAGCAATTATTAAATAATTTGTTTACTGCAATAGAATCTCGATTATCTGAAGAAATAATAGGCCGTTCGTCGAATTAACAAAAGAAACCTGCGAGCCTCGCAATATACTTATCTCCTCGTTGCAAAATTCTTCAGCCTCGCTTCGTTCAATGAACTCCCTTGGGCGTTCCCACAGCAATCATTCTCTCATTAACACATTTTTTTGCCGCGTTAGAACCTCGATTATCCGAACGCAACAATAGAACATTCCTTTGGCGTAAGAAAATGGATCGAGAATATCCCAGCGGTGAATTAGCGTCGCCGTTTATTAATACTAACAGCACCGTGTTAATTCTGTCTAATTTCCTCCAGGCATCTAGCATGTTAATTAATCTCCTTAAAAAAACTTTCCGGCACGATGGAACCTCGATTATCGGAACCAATCAACGGAGCAAGAGAACCCATCGGTGAAATCCCTCGCCGTGGAAATAAATTAACAGCTTGGCGCGCTCGTTGATTAATGCGAGTAATTTTATATATTCCATGTTTAGGTTTCTCTTGGCAGCTTCTGCGGCAATTATTATCTCGTTAAGAAGTTTATCTACGGCTCTGGGACCTCCGATATCGGAACCAATCAGCAGAGTGGCGCGTGAAAATATTCATGGGGCAAATTCCTCGCGGAGAAAATGGACTATTATCGCTGCGTATATTTGTTAGGAAGAATAAATAAATGTTAACGAGCATAGATGATTATTTGTGATAGTAATTAATGTTTAGAAAAAAATTGTGTATAGTTTTAGAGTTTCTGTTATCCGAATCAAGGAAGATTTCCTCCAAAGCTCGCTTTCAGTGAAAGGGAAGTCGTCGATGACTTTCGTCCAGATTCCGCGCATCCCGGCGAGCCTTTCGAATCGGTTAGGCTCGGGGGCATCTCAAACGAACAAAAATCTTCCCAGGGTACGTCTGGTATCGTTTACGTAATCGCGGGCCGGTTAGCATCCGCGGGGAAATCGAGCCGAGCCCGTCTAGCATCGATCTTCTTCTCGTTCTGGAAGACGTTCCCATGCCCCTTTTTTCTCTCGCTCGATACTTTCTCCACCGAGCCGCCCCCTTTCCTTCGACCCGCGGGCCCCGGATTGTCCGCGAGAAAGCGAGCAAACCTCGATAGATAAGCGTCTTCATCGATTGTTTCGCGTACAATGCCTGTTTCCGGCTCGGCGGAGCGCCGGCTCGCGGACCACGGCCCGTCTCCGACGAGAGATTACGTTGCTTCCTCTACCGCGGAACGACGGCTTTACCCTAAACCTCCCCCCCCCCCCCCCCGTTTTCGATTTTCCGTTCGACTCGCCCGGAAACGCCGGCCACCACGAATCCACGGATTTTCTCGTTGGAACGACGAATTTTCGCTGGGACGACGAATTTTTCCGAAACCGACGGATCTTTCCTGAAAAGCTGCGTTTCCTTCCGGAGAACGCTCGCCGTCGGAGGCGATCTTTGATACTCTGTGTATCGTCGAGTAGGAAAATCGTAGAACGTTCTACTTCTGCTCGTTTTGAAGGGTGGAATCTCTAGTTTGACGTAGGTGGATTGCGATTTTTTCGGAAATCGTTTCTATGTTTTGTTGTTAATAATTGACCTGTCGAGAATGCGACGAATTTTTGGAAATTTCGCAGTTTTGAGCGACAGTATAGAGAGTAAAATTTGTTTCTTTGACTAGCTTAGTATGGCGTTGTAGAATAAGGTTTCCTCTTTAAAAGGAGGCCTTATACAATAACCTGCGATTTTTTCCTAACGATTTTACCATTATTTGAAAAACGAGCGTGCTGTCAGACTTTATTTTGACGAATTTGAAATTTTCGAAATTTCGCACGTTTGCGCGACCGTATAGAGAGAATTTTTTTGAATAAAGCGCAACACCTTGTTTAATCACCATGATTATACCGCGACGGAAAAATCGCAATACTCGAAGAATTATTCATCGAATTCGCAACATCGAACTCTTCGCCAAAGGTGGAGCCTCGAAAATTCTGAACGGAGAAATCCGCGGATGGATCCCCTAAATTATTTCGCTCTCCATTACGGTCGCGCCGAGGTAGAATCGACTTCCACTTACTAAATAAATTCCTCGGCTCGTTGCACTTTTAAAGTCCTCTCCCCGGGGCAGAGTCGGGGGGGGGGCCTGGCTTCGCGAATGATTTATGGCGGCGCTCGCTGAGCGATGATTCCCGCCGTTTCGATGGTCCGTCGATTTTTTTTAACGGGGATCGGATACTCCCCGTGTCCCGTCGATTTACGATCTCTTTTTCCACCCGTGAGAGACTTTCACCGGCGCGGCGATCCGTTTCCCGTCTCCGGTTCGAAGCAGCGCGCGTAATTTTGCGGATCGAGCTGTTTTCGCGCCTCGGTTAATATCAGATTTCGGAGAAAGAAATCCATTATTTTTACGCGAAATTCAAGACATTATTTAACATTCCGATTGTCCGATTTAGGTTATATTGTGGGTAGAGTGGGATGAAATATTATGATTTACTTCTCTTTAGATTATGATAAATATATATTAATATAACTAAAAACTAATCTATATAATATCTTCTCAACTCTATTCGCGACTCACGCTATCTCTCACAATTCTATCACTCACAAACCTCGTTGCGGTCTTCTTCACGGCTGGGCACAAAGTGGACCTTATTCCTACTTCCTTGTGCACACATCACACCGTTCGTACTAGATGGGACACTCGCATAAAAATTCCAGTGATTCACTCAGTCATAGACCATGCAACCTAGACGCATACGTAAAACCAACACACACATATATCCACCGGTTTGTTCTATAATTTGTTGTAATTTTGAAGCCTAATATTTATTGATAGTTGAAACGAGGCCGTCGACGACTGTTTGTCGTATACGTACAAGCCGCGCCGCCGTCGGGATCTTGATACAAGCGGAGAGAAGTTGCCGAGACGCCCGCAGCAATTACATCCAAGTTCTACGCCCGGCGACGCTGACGGAAATTGTTATTTATTTGACGGTGAATGTTTACGGGACTCGTCGCCGTTTAAGTTATTAACCGACGAACTCTCGCGCCGGTTAAATAAACCGGCGCCCGAGCGTGTGCCCGCCGTTGACAGGCGAAGATGCCGTGAGGTCCGACCGCTTTTCTTGGAAACGCTTTTAACGCGGAATAAAATTATGGCGCCGTGGGTCACGGAATTGCTTGTTAATTGACCGGTCGATCGACTTCGAAAGTTATCGTTTTGGCTTTTACCGTCTGCTGTTTTGCTGGTACAAGACCGTCTAGCTGGCATTTGCTGCTCGTTTGATGGGATCACATAGTTTAATGGTTTTGGAATTTTTAATTCTTCAATTTGTGAATTTCTGAATTTTTAATTCTTTAATTCTTGAGTTTTTCAAGTTTTAAATTATTTAATTTTTGAGGTTTTAAAGTTTTATATGATTGAATTTTTGAGGTTCTAATTTCGTGAATTTTTGAAGATTTAATTCTTGACTTTTTGAAGATTTAATTCTTGAATTCGTGGATTTTTGAAGTTTTAAATTCTTGAATAATTGAAGCCTTAAATTCTTGAATTTTTGAAGCCTTAAATTCTTGAATTTTTCAGCCTTAAATTCTTGAATTTTTGAGCCTTAAATTCTCGAATTTTCGTAGCCTTAAATTCTTGCATTTGAAACAAAAGAACAGTATTTAAAAAATAACTAAAAGCTCTGAAAACGCTTAAAACAGTTAACAACAAATCGTAAAATAAACCTCAACGAGAAAAGTACATTCAAAATACCACAATAATTTACAAAATAATTTCACTAAAACGTCGAAGCAGTTTACACAAATTCACGTATCAATTTCTGTAACAACATTCTCAATATACAACATATAAAATTTGCCGTCTCGTAGATATAATTGATTAATTGAGAGGCCGTGCACGAAGAATCGAAACGAGTCGAAAACGCTTCGTGCGATCGTGTACAGTCGCAGTAAAATTAATTAGCGATTTATGACGGCCACTCGTATCGAGCGCGACACCTCCGCTCGCAGCGCGATCGAATTATAGCAAGACAAACGATACAATACCGTGCGCGTAGAATGGCAACAATTAACAACGTATGTACGCGCCAGATAACCGATTGTCGCCGGTAGAATATCCGCTGCATTATTCGGATGCTGCGTGCGTTTTCCCGACCGGATCGTTGCGCCGTCGCAATTTCACCTCGAATTTCTGAAATCGGTGACTTTTCCGCGCGCGGACGCCTTTGTTTGCCGGCGATTTAACCCTTTGCGCTCGAAGCTATTTCAACTGGAAATTTGTAACAATTTTTCTGGCTTCTAACATTTCATATTTTATATTATTTATTCTATTCATATTAACTGTAATTAATATGAGTTAAAAAATATTGATATGATAATGATATGAGTAAAAAAATATTGATATGATAATGATATGAGTAAAAAAAAATTGATATGATAATGATATGAGTAAAAAAAAATTGATATGATAATGATATGAGTAAAAAAAAATTGATATGATAATGATATGAGTAAGAAAAAATTCAGTGCGTTTGCTTAAAAATATATGTTTATTCAATTACACAAATCAATTTTGCCTCTGCCTTTCTCACAAAGCTTCATTTTAATATACTGTATATAACATAAAAATCGTGCTTCAATCCTGCCTTTTTGGAAATAATACAATGAAATATGTCTAAAATGCGCTTCTTGACCTTCCATCTTCAAACTGTAATAAACTGTACTCTTCCAATAATTTTTTAAATCTAAGCTTTGCCAATGTCTATTAAAAATAATTTTGGAACGCGTTAAAGCAATTTGAAGTCGCCGCTCGAGCGCGAAGGGTTAATTGCTTTCACGATCGGCGAACGATCGAAACGCCCGAATTACCGAACGATTAACAATTCCGGCCCGATCAATCAGCCGAACAATCCGAGCCACCGATTATTAAAAGATAACATTTTCGGTCTTGTAAAATTAATTGAAAAACCGGGCTCGCTCGTTCAATCATGCACAGTCGACTTTCGTCGTTCGTTTCCGACGGATTTCGCCGAATTAATCGGCGAACGGGCGGCGCCTAAACATCGATCAATCATAAATATCCACTCGTAAATATTCGCTCGAAATTCGACGCCGTTTAATCGTCGCCCGATATTATCGGCGTCCTTTCCCAAAATCAGTCGCGCTCTCCGCGCTCTTTACAGAATCCACGCGCCATTTTTATAGCCGCCGCGCGATCTACTTTGTCGCGCGTCATTTGCGAACCGCTCGGAAATCAGCGGCGTTCCGATCATCTGTTGCATATTCAACTTTGTGTCGGACGCGCGCCGCGAGGAAAGTATTCGCGCGATTTCCATGCGGGGCCGGCCCGCTGCCGCCGCCGCCGCGCGAATCAGTAACCCTTTCACCGGGAAATTGGTGCTCTCGATGTTTCACGGTTGCACGGAACGGTGGCGGGCTGAATTTATTATCACGTGATTTGTCAACCATTAGCCGGCTTCCGGGACGAGCTGCCCGGCAGCAACATTGTGCAACCGTTTATCGGTGCTCTGACAGGTTTTAAGAGAGAGAGAGAGAGGGGGGGGGGGAGAGAGAGAGGATGGTTCAGTGAAAGGATTCTGGTCCGACCCAGGCCACAACATTGTAGCGTCTACGGTGAAAGGTAATCGAGCGACCGCCGAGAGTTCACGGCTATCTTTTTCCATGCGAATCGATCGCAGACTAAGACGATTATTTGGAGCTCCGCCGGTGGAGAAAGCGAGCGCGAATTTCTCCGCGAAAAGGGAAATCGTGTTTCAGCTGCGATTCGATTTACACCGCGGAAAACTGCGGAACTCGACTACGCTGGGATTTCGTGTACAAGATATCGTGCAACAATGTTGCGATAATTCAAAATCCTATAATTCCGTAAAAACGAATCGCATGGTCGTGTACCTAGGCTCGTTTTAAAGCTTGAAGTCTCTAGTTTGATACCCAGTAAATGATTTATTTTTTAGAATTTTTTTATAGTTTCTATTCCGCCCCAAATGAAGGTGTTCCGAGTACCTTAGATTTCCTGTACAAGATATCGTGCAACAATGTTGTGATAATTCAAACTATTATAATTCTGTAAAAACGAATCGCATGGTGGTGTACCTAGGCTCGTTTTAAAGCTTGAAGTCTCTAGTTTGATACCCAGTAAATGATTTATTTTTTAGAATTTTTTTATAGTTTTTATTACGCTTTAAAGGGAAAAGTTTCGTGTACCTTAGATTTCGTGTACAAGATATCGTGCAACAATGTTGCGATAATTCAAACTATTATAATTCTGTAAAAACGAATCGTATGGTGGTGTACCTAGGCTCGTTTTAAAGCTCGAAGTCTCTAGTTTTATAACAAATAAATAATTTATTTTTCAGAATTTTTCTTTGAGGTTTTATTCCGCTTCGAAGAAAAGGGTTCTGTGTACCGTAGAAAGTGTATTAATTATGACCATTCGAATATGGTGACGGTTTTTCTTTTGTAAAACGGCAAAGAAAAATCGTGGATTAAATGTTAAGATGTCGTTGTAAAGAAGAAGGTTTTGTCTTTAAATCTGTGGTAGTTGCAATTAAAAATAAAATTTGTTAATGTTTTACGAGCCGTCTCAATTTGCAGTATTTTTGAATGGCGATGCTTGCAAACTTCTTTGAATCTTCTGCTACTATAATTAAATAGCTATGTCAAAGTTATTATTTACCAGGGTTCAATTAATTCACAATTACACTGTTGCGTTCATCACGGTGCACAGAATCGCAGTCAAAATCGCAGAGAAATCGGCGACAACCAAAAACCCTGCAGCTCCGTCAAAAAAGCAAGAACAATACCGTTTCGCAGTCCGCGGGGAAAAATTCTACGGCAGCGGATCACGTGGTACAAAAATCGCGGGGAAAGCCAGCACTTTGTTCGCCGCCATCGGATCCGTACGAAATAAAATTCGCCCGGTGCCGCGGCAGCGTCGGGATATCCGCCGTTTTCTATTTATTCGAGCCACGCGGGCCGGAAGACTTGGATATTCGTGCGGAGGGCGAACGGCCGACAACTTTTTATTTACCGTTCGTTTGCCATTCGTCTAATGGACACGGAGAGAGAGCGAGAGAGAGAGGGGGGGAGGGAACCCTCGGACGGCGCGCAATTAATCCACTTTTAATAATTACGCGGGCGCAAAGGACGCCGCGCCATTTGGATTCCGGCCAAATCGCGCGCACCTCGTCTCGCCGCGGGGGCTTCGACTTCGATCGCGGGGGAAGGGGCCGTCGATAATGACGACGTGACGGCGTTACCGAACCAAAGGCTCGTTAGCATTACGCCTGGCACAGGTGAGACGGAAATACAATCCCTGCGGAAGGGGTGAAGACTAAATTGTTGGTCGAACTCGGCCCCACGAAGTGTCGCGTTTTATATGTTTTCGAAATTGGTGGCATTCGATTGAATTAGAGCGGCAGTGTCGCGTGACGTATTTTTATTATATTGAGAGGTGTTAGGTTAGTTTATTGTTAAGAGAATAATGTAGCGAAGTTGTAAGAATTTGTTATAATTTTTTATGCAAGATTTTTTAATGTATCTGTGCATCATGGTGGTAAAGTAGTTGATTGACAGCTAATTAACTGGGAAGAGCCAAAGGGGCGGGGCTAATAGAAAAGTGGGAGGGGCCGATTCTAAAGGTAGCAGGGCAAATATTAAAGAGGGGCTTAATACTAAAAAAGCGCCTAATACTAAAAAAGCGCCTAATACTAAAAAAGGACCTAACACTAAAGAAGCACCAAATACTAAAGGAAGCCCTAAAATACAAAAAGGGAAAGCATAACCTTAAAGAAGAAAGTGTCAACCCGATAGGAACGTTGTCATTTCCAAAGGGACGGTGCATAAAGGGGTGAGTTTAATACAAGAAGGAGAAACCTCAAAGTAGGAGGTACCAACTACAAAGAACCTGACGTGAATACCAAATAAGGAGGCGACCAACCCCAAAGCTAAGGGTCTAATATAAAAAGAAGGGTCGCAGCAAAATTTTAATTTCGTAACACACACTTATATTGTATTTCCTAAACTTCAATCTTTTCTCTTAAAAGTTACTACAATGAAAGAATTTGTAATTATTGTAACTATGGAGAAAATGGCACGGCTATGGTAGAAATATGATAATGTCATGAGATATATCGGAGGAATGCGAGTCTGCATATTTTTTTATTGTTCCGAATCTGTGACAAGAACAGATTAGTATCACACGTCACGCTGTTCATTGTCACACGCGTGGGGACGATTTTCCAGGTATTATTTTTCGTATAATTTCACGTGTCGTTCTTCCTAAAATTTCATGCATTATTTTTCCCACGATCTCACGTATTATTTTTACTTTAATTTTACGTACTATTATTCCTTTAATTTTATGTACTATTATTCCTTTAATTTCATGTACTATTATTCCTTTAATTTTATGTACTATTATTCCTTTAATTTTATGTACTATTATTCCTTTAATTTTATGTACTATTATTCCTTTAATTTTACGTATTATCTTTACTTTAATTTTACGTATCATTATTCCTTTAATTTCATGCATTATTTCTCCCTTAATTTTACATATTATTTTTCCTATAATTTCGCGTGTTATTTTTCCCATAATTCCGCGTGATTCCCCGTGATATTCCCTGACGCGACATTAGCATGTTTCCCGCCGGTTATTTTTACTCGAAATTCTTCGGCGCAATGCGCGATCGACAAATATTACGGCATTTTTGGAGCGTTGCATTTTATTAACGCTGAAAGCAATCAACGAAATGCCGTTGAAAACGCGGGCGGGTCCGTTTGTTTTACGGGAAAATGGGAATTCGTTGTAACATCTTCCGCGAAAGTTAATGGAGATTGGAGCCACGTGAAAATTAATTTGCTGCGGTTTTGTTTCACTTTGCAGGATTGCATTGATCTCGGTGATCCTCGGGATCGCAAGGAACGTAATGATTGTTTTCTGTGTGCCATTTACGTCGGGCATTAATTCATGGATCGTGGAATATTTCGTTCGCATTCGCGCATATCTTGTGTCAATTAATACGCTCGTTTGTTCGTTTATGTATGGTTCTGCATCCTGGTTGAATATATTTTATTCGATTAACGAATAACGACTTTAATAATAACATTTTGTTCGGCGAATTTTATTTTTTAAATATTGCTTTCGAAATATTATTCAAATGAAATTTTGTTCGATTTTTTAGGCGACGAATTTATTATTCGAATAAAATTTAATTCGAGAAAATTATTTGATATATTTTAGTCGACTAAAACTTGATTCCAAGAATTTATTCGCTATATTATTCTATTCGATATATCATTATACAATAAAATTAATAAATTTCCTTCTCCCTATCTATTCTTACAAATTATTATAATTCGTTCACTAAATATTAATTTCAACCAGCGTGACAACTATGCATTTTAATACTACCACAAAAAATGAATAATTTTACCTTTGATTGAAGACATTATTAATTCCAATAATGCATTTAGTCGATTAATACGAGTACTATGATTACTCTTCGCAGTCGAGTACGAAAGTGATCGCAGCATAATCTATGTTCGTATAGTTAGAACGACGAAGGTCAGAGAATCCTTGAAATTCTGGCTCGGAACGTTGGAAGAGCCGCTCTGGCGGGAGGTTTGTTTATTCAAAAAGTTAAGGTTCCGCGAGAATGATGATTCACTTTGACCTTGCGGGGGTGGTGCGTCGATAACAGCGTCGCGATGGCTGGAGGGGTCGTTGAATACCGGCGCCGTTAATATTCCCATGAATACGCAAGTTTGACGAAACTCGCTAATTCCGGACTCCGGAGAATCTCGGGAGCGACGAGATAGAGAGAGAGAGAGAGAGAGAGAGAGAATGAGAATGAGAGAGAAAGCGTATGCAAGTCAGAAAGAGGAAGAGCGCGCAAGAAAGAGAAATAGAGAGAGAAATAGCGAAATAAGGAGAGAAATAAGAGGAGAGGTAAAGAGAGAGGTAGAGAGAGGAAGAGAAAGAGAGGAATAAAAAGAGAAGCGGAAAAATAAAAAGAGAGATAAATAGAGAGAGAAAGAAGGAAATGGAAAGAAATAGAGAAAAATATAGAGAGAAATAGAAAAATAAGGAGAGAGGTAGAGGGAGAGAGAAATAAAGAGAAAAATGAATAGAGAGAGAAACAGAGAAATAAAGAGAAAAATGAATAGAGAGAGAAACAGAGAAATAAAGAGAGGTATAGAGAGAGAAATAAATAAATAAATAGAAAGAAATGGGGAGAAAAATAGAGAAATAAAAAAGAGAGAAAAATAGAGGAATAAAAAAGAGAGAAAAATAGAGAAATAAAAAAGAGAGAAAAATAGAGAAATAAAAAAGAGAGAAAAATAGAGAAATAAAAAAAGAGAGAAAAATATAGAAATAAAGAAGGAAAAATAGGAATAGAGACAGCGAAAGAGAGAGAGAGACCAACGAAGAAGAGAAGACAACGAAAGAGCAACAGAGAAAGATAGAGGGAGACGTTTAACCCGTTGGACGTCGTAATGGCGTCTCGCGCAGACCGATAAGAAACGTTCGAAAGTAGTTGAGTGTTCTTTAAGTGACGACTTATTGCGTTATCTTGACGCACGAGCTTTTGATAACGTTCTCATGGCGCGCATTCCGTAACTTTCTATATTCCGACGTGCCGTACCGATTCACTTTGCACTGATACCTCTCTCCACTCACGATCGTCTTCTCGATATTTTTCTCGCAACGTCAGAAGAAATATTCAAATTCCATTTGGTACAAAATTATAATCAATTCTTACTAATTTGGAAATTTAGTTAATATTGCATTTATATGCTATATTGCAAGTATTATTTTTAATTACTACCTTTAATTACTAGTATATTATATATACTATATTATATATAGTATTGTTATATGCTATATTATATACACTATATTATATGTAGTATATTTAATCAATATTTTTAATATTAAATTATATAATATTTAAAATTTTAACTTAAATGAATATGATTTTAATACTCATATATAATATTCAAATAAATTTATTACAGTATATTGTATATGTATAGTATAATAACACATTGTAAATATTATTAACAACACACACACATATTAAAACAGCCAGCCTTATAAGTCAAAATATATAAATTAAAATATCCAACTCGCCTTTTTTAGAAAATAAACTTGATCGTTCCCAAAATATAATCCTCGAACATAAAATATTATTCAACCCGATTCGAATTCCAAATTCTCCGACAAACATATATTTATCACGTGCATCCGTGACGCAGGTGCATACGATTTCGTTGCACGTATGTATAACGCGCCCATGGGGGAACGAAGAAAACGCTGGAAAATGAGGAACGGACGACTGTTCCTTTCATTTCGAGGAATAACGCGCGCGGCATCAAAACGGTTTTAATTAAAATCTTTCTTGCTCTCGCTTGAAAGAGAAAATAAAGTAATTAAACACACCTTCTTTCAATGTTTTATAATCCACTTTAACACAGTCGCGCATGAACCAGGTAACCGTCTGAACACGGTGTTAGTCGGACGTCTTACGTATGCAACAGTCGCGCGAGTGAAAACCGATTAATCCTGGAATAATTAACCGGTGAAGGGATGAGTCTACTTGCGAAAATAAGTCGGAGGAAGGGATTAATTCTAATGGAAGTAAAAGTAGGCTGAAGAAAGAATTTGTTAATTTTCCAAACATGTTACTCTGCGTTTAGGTTTATTAGAAGGGGTAGTTACAATTTTGTCGTCTTTAGATCGATTATAATATGAGATGAAGTGATGTAAAAATATTAAAAGAGGAAGAGGATAGAATAGTATTGGATAATGATAATTGTGATAAATATTAAGAATAATAATAGCTTGTTTTCCAAGAGTTACATCCCTTAATTTGGGTTTGTCACAACAGAGTCACTGTATCACTTAAACTATAAAATAACATAAAATATCAAAACAGGAAAAGTATGCAATACTATTACTCAGTATTAATCATAATAAACAATAATAACCATAAACCTGATAAAACAATAAAATATATTTGTAATATAATTTAACACGTTGATCACTGCGTCACTCAACATATTACGATTTACAATTATATTCTAATACCTTAACTAAAACAACAAACAATAATTATACCATCTATATAACTATAAATAACGTTAAAAAATAAAAGTTATTAAGTAGAAATCCAAGTGCCAATTCTACTTCCAGTCACGTCACACAAATCGAGAGGTCAATTCTGAGAGATGATTACTTTTGACAAGCGAACGGTATAATGATTCAAACGCATGATTCAAAATAGAGATGAAATCTCTGATTCGGCCACGAATTGGTCGACCTATGGAGGATCCCTGAACTCGATACCGCGGCGCATTCCCGAATTCCGGCTTGCGATACCGTAATCGCAGTTTCGAGAGCGAACGAGGACGCGAGGATGATTCGTGAAAGGTGACCGGCCGAATCGGATCCGTTCTCTTTTTCCAGGTTACTTAACGAGTCGAGGACGTTGCGACACACGGGCACACACACGCACACGCACGGGTATCCTGCACGTTTCCAATCGGTCCTCTCACATGATCGCGAACTGTGGAATTTTTGTTATCCGGCTCCGTTTCGCTCGGCTCTCTCGCGCGCGGCGGATAACCGAACGCTGAAGAATGAGGCGACCTAATTACTCTATAGTCATTTATTTATTTAACTATTTATTTGTTTGGTTGTTTATTTGTTTAGTTATTTTTTGTTTAGTTATTTATTTGTTTATCTATTTATTTGTTTAGTTATTTATTCGTTTATCTATCTGTTTGCTTATTTATTTATTTGTTTATCTATTGATTTATTAACTTATTTAATTCTGTAGAAGGTATATATATTCCATTTAAGCTGAAATTGTAAAAACATATCGCAGACACGTGATTTATAGAGAATAAAATGGCACATGCTTTTCAGTATTATAATGCGTGGCCTTTTTTATTTTTCATTTTTATTATAAATTCTGTGGAATATTTTATTTTATAACATGACGTAGCATAATGTTTTTTTATCGTAAACAGTGTGGAATATTTTATCTTGTAACATGGTGTTCATCAATAAAATAAATTTACTTTAAAAATATAATTCTTTTTTCAATTACCCGAAGGTAAATCAGAATCAATTTGTAGTTTTAATACTAAATATATTACAAGCTTATATTCGCATTAATTTTCATATGAGAATATTTAAGAAATATATCTACAAGATTCTCTGAAGAACAAAAATTATTAATAAAAACTTGACGCACATATTCGACTCAAATTTTACTTCGCAATTTTCCCTAATAAAAATACATTCGCAAGGACTTCTTATAGAAGGCAAAGGGTGCCCTTACCGAAATTCCGAAACAAATGAATTTCACGAGGACAGGTGTGCGCCGCTCGCTAAATTCCCCGAACGGGATTGAAAATTCCGCTGTTTCGCAACTGGGCTATTAACGAGAAGATCGTTACGTGTATCCCGCGAAATTTAACGGAGATTAGCATTTAAACCGATCAGATCAGTTTCGCGCAAGCACAAGCGTATCACGTCGATCAAGATACGTTCCCTGGCGATGAAACCACCGACGCCGTGTTCGGCCACAATTTGATACACTCGATGGAAAGAGGAGCAAGCTCCTCGCGATGGATCGAACCATTGAAACGTCACTCACGGGGCCAACGTTTCCCCCGTACAGATTAATTTATCGTGGCTCGATTGAACCCCGCCGTTTGTTACCAATTAATTACGATTAAACGGCGATCCTGCTCTCGCGATTGTACTTTTATAATTGACTGCGATTTCCTGGGCATGTTCGATAAGTAAATAAATAAGTGGATAAATCGCAGTTGCAACGCGGATGCAGTGCGGTCGCGTGCGTCGCAAAATTGGTATTTCTGCTCGATTTTGAGAGAAAAATTTTGTTTATCTATATTATATATATATATGGTCCAAACAATATCTAGAATTTTACATATTTTCTTACTATTTTTATAATTATATGCATTAGTTTAATATATTGTATATTGACATTAATATATTTAGAAATTTTGTTAGAATTGTCATAATGTTTTAAATATCGGCAACCATTCGAGATTAATAAAATGAACGAAATGGCGATGAAGTACGTCAAATAAAAATGTAGCAAAGGAAATATAACTGAAATAAAATAAAAATAAAATAGACTGAAATAAAAATAAAATAAACAGAATAAGATGAAAATAAAAATAGATAAAATAAAATGAATAGAATAAAATTAAAATTAAATAGATAAGATACAAATAAAGTAGATAAAATTAATATTCTTTACTGCTAACGTTATGAAAATATAAAAGTGTTAGTAATTACCTAATTGCCTATAATTACCTTGTAATAACAGAAACGTTTACAGTCGAATGATCTTTTAACAAAGCGTTGACAATCATTGTTAAAAGAGCCGGTCGTCCCCGAACGGGCGATTAATCGTCGGGCGAATCGGAAGTAAGCCGGAGAAACGGCGAGAAGCGGGATTTACTCGCGTTAATTTCCATCTTGGCAGCCGATTCGAGTGCCCCCGGAAGTGAGTTGCGCGATATTAAAGGGTCCCGGCTCTCTTTATCGAATCTAATTCGCCGTTCGCGATAAACGGTCCCGCTTCCCGGGCATTTTTAATGAAATTCCACGGCACGATTGCGATTCATAACCCGGGCTCTCGCGCGCGCGTTCTCTTCGCCATTGTTTGGAGAAAGAACTGCTCGCGATCGTAGACGCCGGGAGAACCGAGACAGGGATTTCAGGGAACGACGACAGCCGAGGCGGCAAAACTCGGCTTTAATTAAACGCCGAGTTACATTCGGTGCTTTGGACGATGATATTATTGCAGCGACGCGAGCCTGTGCGTTAATGAGTTTCACTTAGCATCCGGCGAAAGAACGCTCCGCGGGCCGCCGCGGCGATACGCGGGACCCGCCTCGCTTTCGGCGCGGTGTCGCTCGCCGTTGATCCTACGGGGAATGTTATTTACATTTCACTGGAGCTATTCGAACTTTTTAGCGGCTGCGAAATATTGTTCCCGGTCGATTAAACAATTAATTAGTCAATGAAGTTCGGCGATTCCACTGCGATGCGTTTTCCTTTTCTCGGTACTTTAATTGCTATTTCTTGGGGATGATTTCAATTTTTTTCTAAATCTTGGTGATTCTGTCTTAAAGTAGAGTCTTTGAGGTTTATTTGAAGCTATGTTAAGTGGAAAAATTCCCGCGGGAAAGCTACGCAAAGTGTCTCTTTGAATTTGACTGAAAGTGGTCGAATCAGTTTATTTTTTCTCATCGTTTATTTTTTAATATAATGTATACTATGGTAAAGTAGGTACTTCAAGCTTGAATTTAAGCTGAGTTACATTAACAAATTCCTAGGGGAATGTTATGTTAAATTAAGTCAAAGTTTTCCTTTACAACCGATTGATTTTTTATCGATTCAAGAGTTGGCATCTTTCGACTTTTCAAAAATAATCTCGCAACTCTTCTTCAATACAATATACACAGTATTTAAATATACACTTCGAGCTTTACTTTAAGCTAAATTGCATTAAAAAATACCTACGGTAACATAATTTATAATTCGCTCAAAGTATCCCTTCAAAATCAAACCTTTTCCCTTAAAATCGACTCATTCATATTCTACCTACTGAAGTTTCCTAATTTTTCAAAACAATTCCGTAATTATTTTATCATCCACTCTACACTATCTTAAAGAAGACATTCCAAGCTTCAATTCAAGCCAGTCTTCATAAAAAATCGTTCACGATAACACAACTAAAAATCAATTCCTTAAAAAAATCCTTATCCAGCGTTAAATCGTGGTCACCGATTTTTCACCGCAAACACCGACTTCGCTTTGGAACCAAAAGTGGTCTGCCACGGTGCTGGTTTCCTCAGCTTCGATTCGAGCCGTCGAAAGTGCAAAAATTCCTACGGGAAGACATTCTATCGTCCCGAAGCGAGCGGCACCGCGAGAGCAGCGCGCCAGAACTTCTTAGGCGCCCATCGCGGCGGCGAAAAGTGAACGTAGAAGTACGGCGGTCGACAGTAAATCACGTCCGTGGCCGTTGAACGTATTTCAGAACAGCCGGCCGATGTATTACTTTCACCGTTTCGCTGGAGCCGCGTCTTCGGCCAGCCTAACCGGCGGGGTTAATAGACAGACGGAGAGGCGGATCGTGTCGGGCCGCAGTTTTACGGAGGAGTTAGCCTATAATCAGTAACCACGTGGCATTACATATGTCAAGATGCGTTCCGCGTCTCGGCGCCGATGTATAATGCATGTCCTCTTTAGCATTTTATCGCGTGGCCGCAATTTACCCTCAAAGGCGAGCCCGGCCAAAGGACGTCGTCGTATCCCCTCCCCTCTCCTCTACCTCTCGCCGCTGGATTAATTTACATATCGCGTAATTAAATTTGCCCGGCGGGGGCCGTCGACGTCGCAGTCGACGTCGCTCGCGAAAGGATACGATGGAATCTGGACGGACCCGACTCGATTTCGTCGCATCTCGGAATCGCCGTGGACGAGAGACATTCGGCTAGTCAAAGGTACCCCTCAATCATGAAAATTCGATCCTGCTGCATGGGAATTACGACCGACCTTATTTTAGAAATTTATTTCATTTGTTTAGCGAGTTTATTCAATTTGTTTCGCGTGGCTTGGGTAAAGGGTATGGAGAATTAAAATGTGTCAAAAATCGGAGGATAATGAAGGCTGATATATAGTAAGAATCGAAGCAGTATAATTATCGAAATATTATATATTAAAAGTATATGTATAATAAATCTTTAAGTATAATTATAATGGAAATATGTAAAAAATTTAAGTATATCAAAAATCAAAAGTATTATAAAAATAAAAATATATTAAAAATCGGAGTATATCGAAAATTAAAGTATGATAAAGATTGAAATATATTAAAAAACGAAGTATATTAAAAATCAAAGTATAATTGAAATAGAAGTATAATAAAAATCGAAATACAGTAAAAATCTAAATATATCGAAAATCAAAGTATATCGAAAATCAAAGTATATCAAAAATCAAAGTATATCAAAAATCAAAGTATATTAAAACTCAAAGTATAGTAAAACTGAAAATAAATCAAAACTCAAACTATATAAAACATTAAAATATATCAAAAATCAAAGTATAATAAAAATCGGAACATGTTAAAATTAAAAATGCAATAAAAATCGAGGTACGACAGTAACGAAAGTACAACAAAGGCCGGCAAATATAGTTAGGAAATATTTGAGAAATTCTAGTCGAACCCGGAAGGACGATAAGATTACGTTTTCTGTTTTGTCTGGTCGGCCCCTTCCCACGGTTACGCGACGGAATAAAACGCGCCCCGTACTGTCCCGGTTATGAAAAATGCCCGTGTCCCCTTTTGCACTTTATTAAAAATCTCGTTCCCGTTTGCCTCGCAGCTTCGTCCACGTTCTCTTCTCTCTTCTCTTCTCTGTTTTCCCTTCCTTTTTTCTTCGAGGACACTTCTCTACCCCTCTTGCGATCGCGTTACCTAGTCGCCCGGCAATTGCTTTCCACCAATTTATCGGTTCATTCCTCGCGATCTTTACAATCGCGAATTTTTAAATTCGCAGTCCGTCGAAACGACGTTATTTCAACGTACGAGGATAATTTTATTTGTTGTTTTTCGGTAGAAGAATATATTAATTTTTCGAGATTTCGTTCAGAATTAAAATGGTTTGAATTTTGTTGATAGACTGAAAGAAGTAAAAAATTTATGTTTATTGTTTATTGGTGGTTTGTTGAATTGTTTATTATTGTTTTATTATTTTGTTATTTTAGTATTGAATTCCAAAGTCAATATTACTTTTGGCATTTTGTACATTTTATACAATCTTTTAAAATCGAACAAAATTCATGTAAATATTAATATAAAAAGTAATCTAAACATCAATGTAAAAAATGATATAAAAATTCATATAAATACTAACATGGGAATTTTTAATAACGCCCTCAGATCGAGTACGCAAAATCAAATATAACTAACAAAGAAATAGAATTTAATTTCAATGTAAGGAAATTTAATAATATTTTACTTTGATAAATTCAAAATAAATACCATAAATAAAAATAACCAGCTTCTCTTTAAAGAACAAAGATAATATTGTACATGCAAACATTTTTTAATAACCTCAATATACCATGATTATTAAATATTTTAATCCATTACTATTAAATCCAATATTAAATCTTTTAATCCCTTATTAAACCTTTTTAATTGCATTAATTACTGTTTCTTATTACCATCCCCAATTTTCGCGATAAATATATAAAATCAGCAATCTATTAACAAGAAATCTGACACGGTATTCCACAGCTTAGGTGAATAGATCAACTCAAAAATCGACCACCGTATTTCGCGGGAAATACTCCAGAAACAATTGAAATCCATCGATCGACAATCGACGATAGAAAATCGCGGTGAACTCGAAAGGCAGCCGCTGTACATTTTCACCGAACGAACGCGCGTGTCTGCGTCGCATCGTTGCACTACAGGGGACATATAGCTCGACGCGATTATCGCGTTTGTCTGGCAGATAGTCGCTGGAAAACTCACAGTGGTAACGGACGGTCCGTGTTCAGCCGCAGCGGGATCGCAGGATCGCGCGTACGTTTGCGTTTCGGCGCGGTTGACAAATCATTACCGAGCCTCGGTTCGACGGTACACAATGCCGGGCCACCCCCGTTGATGGCCCATTGAAGTCGACCGGCCCCGTGTTTCGCGGATGACAGCGCGCCTAATCTCGCGTCGCGTTGTCTTAAGCGCTCCGATCTCAGCTTCTATGCCTAAAAGGGGTGTCTTCCGGAATTTTTTTCTCGGAAACTGTGATGCATAGACGAACGAAGTTTTTTTTACTTGAAAGGGCATTGTTCGGAGAGCGTTCTGTAATTTTTTTAATCGAATATGATCGTTGGTTTGTAAAGTTGTGATTTGTAAAGTTGAGGTCCTTATCGAGGTCCTTGAATGACCGTGCTATGGATGGTGATCTTTAGGAATTTTTTTCTCGACAACTATGACGACTTTTCGAGAAAACTTTTTTTATTTAAAAGAGTATAGTTTCTAGAACAACGCATAATTATTTTATATAAAAATATTGTTCAGCCACAAAGTTGCAATTTATTATATACACCGACTATCCTCATCGCACACTTTTCCCCTTATCTTCCAAAAATATGTAACTTTGTTGTTAAAATACGCAAATGCCGTACAAAAATGCTGTACTTTTATATCCCCCCGCACACACTATCAAACATTTAAACTTCCTCGTCTATCCAGAGCTGTCTCGTAGTCCGAAAATTCCGCGGAACCTTAAATCCCGTAACAAAGTGTCTCGCCTGTGTTTCTCGCAACCGATCAGAGTAGCCGGCAGCCTCCGCGAATCGAAGGCTGCAACATCGCCGGAAGCGCGCCACCGCGATCGGAACGACAGTTCCATTACCTCGTGGGGTGGCGCGAACGAGACAAAATTCTCGGCGTCCGCCGGCGAACAGGTTGTAAAACTGCGACAGCTGCCGGACGAGCGTCCGTCAACTTTTACGCCGGCTGTAAAACCGCTGTCCGCTGTCTTCGAGCGGCGAAGCTGTGAACTCTTCTATTTTTTACGGTGAATACCGCAGAAGAGGAGTAGACGAGGTGAGAGACCGGAAGTAGACTGAAGGGATCGCTGAAATTCGGCGGAGTCGAATCCTCGGTCGCCGTGGAATCGCGGCGTAATCGAATAAACGAAGAGTGGAACGACGGTCGCCGGAGGATCTCCGCTCGCGGTCTCGAACAAGCGAAGGATCTTTCTCTCGAGAGATTCGTCGTGGAAGACGCGTGAAAGGAGCCCGGATCCGGCGAGAACTGGTCCATTTTCGTCGGGGTTAAACGCGAGTGAAAGGAGGATGGCTTATGCCGACGCATTATTCAGCGTTAACTCGTGCTTACCGACGGTGTCGCAACCGTAATGGACGCTTCGCGCGCTCCCGGTTATGAAATTGTTGTGGTCGCGCTGCGGATCCTGGCGCGAAACACTAATTTTCTAAGCCAATTCCACGTTAAATACTCTGGTCTCGCAGTTTAATGCTCGTTTGCACGTTTATTTATTCGTTTATATTCCGTTTCAAATGCAAATACAAAATCATTTTTCTGGCTTCCAGTGTCTCCATTTTATGTAACAATATTGAATTCGTGCGTATGAAATTAAGTCTCGTGACTCGTATAATAGTCACGCTTTTAACAATCTTTAACCCGTTGCACTCGAAGCCGCTTTAAGCCTAGATCTAAAATAGCTATTTTAACCAGCTGCATTTCCATTTTATATAGTTACATTTATATTATACTATATTTTAAGCCTAGATCTGAAATAACTATTTTAACCAGCTGCATTTCCATTTTATATAGTCATATTTATATTATACTATACTTATTTAAATTATATTATATTATACTATACTTATTTAAATTATATTATATTATACTATACTCATTTAAATTATACTATATTATACTATACTTATTTAAACTATATTATATTATACTATACTTATTTAAACTATATTATATAATACTATACTTATTTAAATTATATTATATTATACTATACTTTTTTAAATTATATTATATTATACTATACTTAGTAATTTGACAGTCTTCTAAATGAAAGACTTTTTAATTATGTAAAAATTATTTTGGAATGATATAGCGATTTTCAATGGCGCCGCAGAGTCGCCACTCGAGTGCCAAGGGTTAATAGATGTTGCATGGAATCTGTATCACGAGTCCGACTCGTTATTACACTGCAAGTGCTTAATAACAATTATAAGTTATACATTTACGATACTCGAGCATATCGTTATTACAAATCATCGCCAGTAAATAAAAGGACGCGGAACAAAGTGCGCGTAGACGGCTCGTAGACGTCGAGTAATTACCGAAACTGTTCGCGGACGAGAGAACAGAGTCCCGTACGAGAGATTAGGATGGGGGGGAGGGGGGGCTTGATTCGCGATCGATTTCGTCGTCGGCCTGCACAGAATCTAAATTAGATGACTCCGTCGGGGTACACGGGCGCATAAATCATAGGTGAAGCGGGCGCCGTAACGCTGCCTGCGCGGCACCGTCGTCGAGCCATTTAGAATTTCCGCGCGGAATTTCGGTAACCTGTCCCCAAGCGGGGCCAACCTTCGCCCCCCGTGTGTACCGGTATTATACAATGTTATAGTCGTCGCGATGGCGCGGTATGCGGGACCCGGCCCGCCTCAGAATTTCATAAAGTCCCAGCGAGCGGGGGGGAGCGGCAAGAACGCCGCAGCGCCGACGACGATTTTCCAAGTTTTTCCCGGCGGCCCGATGTAACAGCTCGCAATATTTCTAGCAAAAATATTCGACGGTCCCTGATAATCCTGTTGGACATTGTGAAGTTGTACAATGGGGGATTGTGATGGATGAAGCGGTTTTTTGAACGAAACGAAAAGAAACCGAGGAATTTCGGATTCTGGAGTATGTATAAGAGGGCTTTTTGCGGGGTGGTGGAGTCATTAATTCTTGGTTTTATGGTTCCTTTCGCGGCTGTGTTGCTTGGGATCAGTTAATTTATTTATTTTGTTATTTGTATTTGGTGCTTTTGAGTTGGAGATAATGAGGCGCGTGGGATTTTATTTTTGTTTAGGAGAATATAATTATTGGAATATATTTAATGAAATCGTATTTATTGGATTAATATCCCTTGGATTAATATTCATTGGATTAATATCCCTTGAATTAATATTCATTGAATTAATATACAATACCTTGAATTAATATTCATTGGATCAATATCTCTTGGATTAATATCCCTTGAATTAATATTCATTGAATTAATATCCCTTGAATTAATGTTCATTGGATTAATATACCTTAGATTAACATCCCTTGAGTTAATATTCATTGAATTAATTTCTCTTGAATTAACATCCCTTGGATTAATACTGATTGGATCAATATCCCTTGAATTAATATCTCTTGAATTTACATCCCTTGAATTAATATCTCTTGAATTAACATCCCTTGAATTAACATTCCCTGGATTAAATAATAACGTGCATCATTCTCACGTATTTTTCCTTCGCTTGATTATTTCATTTGTCGAAGTGTCGATTTGTGATTTCGAAGTGTCGTCGGATTTCTATTTTCGATCGTCGATTTCCGTCAAATCCGAACCGTTCTCCGCACGGTAAATTCACGGGGATCGACGGTCGCCGGATGTTGCATAAACAAAAATAGAGTACCCGGCGCGAGGAATACCCTTTTTCTTTGCACCATCGTCACCGTTCCACATTTTTCACTGTTTTCACGGAAATCGAGACAACGTCGAAACGCTGCCTCGAAAATAGAATTCTCTGTTTCTGCGGAGTATTTTCGATCTCCGTTTGTATCGACGCGCGGGGGTCGGATATCGGACATTAATAAAGCAGGAGTGCGTACATCGCGTTTCACCCGATCCTTTTATATTTATGTATTAATTTGGGAGTACCGGAATATTGTTATTATCGTCGCTTATTGGACGGGATGTACAGTGTCCCATTGTGCGTTATGAATGGATAAGAAAATGACAATCGAAATCAATTACTGTAATTGATAATGAATAGTTGCATAAATATTACAGAGATAAAGATTACATGTGCGATATTGGGTAAATTAAATATTAGATAAACTAAATGTTGGATAAATTAAATATTGGATAATTTAAATATCGGATAAATTAAATATTAGGTAAATTAAATATTAGATAAGTTAAATATTAAATAAATTAAAAATTACCAAAACTGGTTCTAAAAAACATAAGTGCGATACAACTGTCTTCCAGCTATCAATATTTATAATAAATTCAAAATAATATCATAACATCATTAAGGGGTGAATTAAATCATTTTAAACTCTTTAATAAATCTAATATCCTTGTTGGTCTTAAATAATAATTTGTCGTCTTAAAACTAAAGTTCATAAAACTGAAGTACATAAAATTAAAGTGCATAAGCTAAGTTAATTTCCGAAAGCGTGAAAGTACCTTCGAATTCAATTTAGCCCTTCACTCGGCCGTCCTCATCTTCCCAGACGCATAAAAAACCGCATTCTGTCGGTTACATAAACTGCAGCTTTTACCTCGGCCGTTGTTGCATCTCTTGTACCTTTCAAATTCGACACTCGATAAGAGCGTCTCTCTGTGCGCCGGCTTTTAAAAGGAAGAGAGAGAGAGAGAGACAACACAGACACACATGTAGAACGGCGTTCAATGGAGATTGTCTTTCATGGAAAAGGTCAGAAGTCGGTTGGAACCTTCGCCGTGGCGAAGTCAATTACCTTTATCGATGTTAGCTTAATGGCGCTACGATCTATCGAGTTGGCGGACCTGTAATTTCGCTTTTTCTGAACCGAGTCAATTCGCCGGGACGTTAATGTATCGTTTAATCGATTCTACGACGTATCTGGAGGAGCTTATGCTTGCTTTTCACACACACGCACACACGTTCGCGAGGTGTCGACGGTCGCGTGCAGTTTATTACGAGTCGTTTGCAGGTGTGGAGATTGGATTTTTATGAACAAACTTGATTGCAGTGTACAGACGAATTGAATTTGACGAATAAGAGAGATGATATTATTATTGCATTTATAGCGAACCTCCGCTTGTTATTTTAGAAATGCTATTCTTTCTGACGAATATTTTGTGTTTGGTAATTTTTAGTAATATAATTATTTTACTGATTTTAGGACTGTTTTATTGTGTTACGTTGTAGTGTACTATAATATACTAAACTGTACTATATTTTATTCTATTCTATTATACTATATTATACTATACCATATTCTATTATATTCTGTTATATTATATTATACTATATAATAAATTATAATACTCTATATTTTATTATACTATATTATACATATGTTCTAAAAAGCAGCTAAGTTAAAAGAAGGTCAAGAATAATTCAAGAGATCCGCCAGCGAATTTTCAGTGGCTATTATCTTAATTCGACGCTACCTTTCCGCCGTCATTGGCCACTCGAAAGTCAACAACGGGATCCCTCCAGCAATCCGCCTCGGAAATAGTAGCTAAGGTCCACCGAAACGGCTCGTCCGTTTCCAATTATCCGTCCAGCTGTCCGTCTTCCGGCAGTGGCAAATTTGCCGCAGCCCCCAGTCAATTAATTGGAACTCAGTTAACGAACCCCTTGAACAGGCGTGGGGAGGGACACGCCGATGCGTATGGAAAGCTGGTAATTGTTACCAATTCCTCGACCACCTATTATCCTAAGTAATCGGCTGCAACCAATAGAGAGATCCCAATTTATTTTAATCACGCTCTTTGTAAACAACATCTCCTGTGTTTGGTGGACTTTTAAAGGATTTGGAGGATGATGATTTTGTTTGGATTATTTATTGATAATTTTTCGGGTATTATTTGAATTGTTTCGAGGATTTGTAATGGATTTAATAGAGAGGGTGGATTATGCAATTTTTGCATCCCCTATAGCTTGTAAAATCGGCAATGGGTAATAAATTTTATGTATTACTATATTTATATTAATTATTAATTATTATAGTAATTATTCATTATTAGATTAATTATTTTCTATTAATATATTTTAATATAAAAGTTGCGTGGTTTAAAGGGGTATACTATGTAGTGTATTTAATTTTATTATAGGTGAAATCGTTTTGAAGATATTTGATGTTATCTCTTTTTTCTTAAATGGACTACTATGCTTTTTATATAATAATATGAAAGAATATTTAATTCCAAGTAAAAAAGAATTAAATTTAACCAGTTCTAAATTTAATAGTTATCAAGTAATTTTGCTTTATTTATTGAACATATTCTTACCATCCTGTATGACTATGATAATTACGCGAATTCTAATGATTCTTTAGTCAATTAATTAGAGAAATTCTTTATTAAAATAATTCTTCCTGTATGGAGCATTTGATTGGAGAAATTGAGAAGTAGAGAGATTATGTAAGAGAGAAAGAGGGAGAGAAGGAGAGAAATTGTGATAATAAGAGAGAAATTCACAAAGAGAAAATGAAAGAGTTATTGAGAGAAAAAATTGAGAAAGACAGAAAAAATTAAGAATTAGAGTGGAATATCGTGAAGAAAAATTGAGAAAAAGACGAGAGATATTAAGAAGAGAAATTGAGAAAAAGACAGAAATATTAAGAAGAGAAATTGAGAAAAAGACACAGAGATATTAAGAAAAGAAATTGAGAAAACGAGAAAGAGAGATACACCTGAAATCGCGAAAGAGGTAGCAACAACGAAGAGAAGCGCGTTTGTATCGAGGCCCATCGAGCAGCTAAACATATCGTAGGCCATTCGGAAGCGTGCGGCGACCGGCAACGTGGGAAACGGAGCGCCGGCGATTTCAATTAGAACGCACAATCTTCGGATTGTTCTGTCGGAGGTAATTGGACCGGTGGATGGTTCGTTAGAGCCGGATATTTAATTAAATACACCGCCGGCGAGATGTTCCGTCGTGTCCCCGGCGTTCGAGCCCGTAAAATATCGGATCGCGCGCGCACACATCCGCCGCTTGCTACCGTTGTTAATCACATTAGCTATATAATAATTCGCGGGGTCGCGCTCGCGTCCCACTCCGCGGCGATTAACCCTTTCGGTACGAGTGCCGGATATATCCGGCGGTCGTCGCGTGGACGCCGGATATATCCGGCGCACGTGCGATGACCGGTATAAATAACAGAATTTTATATAAATAAATCTTAATATTTTATACAAGTACCTCTGAATATCTCTTAGGTTACAAGCAACACTTTTGTTCAAAAATGTCGTTTTATTGAGCACAGTTTTTCTTTAACGCTTAGGAAATATTTTCTCATAAAGGAGGACTCGTCACATGTGGCGGCAATTTTCGGCGCGGGGCCTCGTACAGCGAGAGTGTCACGGCGGACAGAGTGCTCGTACCGAAAGGGTTAACCGCGCGACGCTCGCCTTCTAATCGCGGCAGCCACGGCGATTCTTCGCCCGTCGCGTCCGATTAATCGCGTTCAATCGCGGCCGCCGATATTAACCGAGCTGTTAATCGGCCGCCGGTTTTTCGCGGCCGATTTCATGCGCGCCGCGCGCCCTCCTAACCCGATTACGATCGCACCCACCCCTCGCAATTAACACTTCAAAGACCCGGGGGGGGCTTTTCAGCCGGCGAATGCGTTTTAGCTCGGCCGGCCGGCGCGTCCGACGATTTAAAAAGTGCCCGGCCAAACGTTGATCCGCATCGAAAATTCCGGCGTTCACGGCGGATGATCACGCGCGGCCGCACGTTTGTTTGCGATGCTGGTGTGGATTTTGTGGAGATTCGATCATTTTGCTTTGTGACTTTCGACGCGCGCGCGCGCGGCCCATCGGCGCAATGTTTGTATGAACGTGCGCGTTCGAAGGAGCGGCGATGCTGTCTGATTAATATCGGATGTAATATTTTTCTTGGATTATACAGGAATGTAATATGTATCTAAGATGTTGATTATGTTATCTGAATGTATGAATTTATTTTTAGTTGAATGGTTTATGTGCATCTGATGCATTTGTGCGAGCGAAGGTATGCATTGCTAAAGAAACTACGATGCAATTGCTATTTCATGTTTAAAATCGTTTGTAATATTTTTCTAGGATTGCAAAAGCTTCTGACATGCATCTAAAACATTAATTATCTTGCTAAATATGAGAATTAATTTTTAATTTCATGAATTATGTATTTTTGATACATTTGTGCAAGCAATCGTATGTGTTGAAGAAATATTGATGTAACAGCTGTTTGATGATTAACATATTCGAATTATTGCTAAACTAATCGTTTATCGATCTTTAAAATCATCTGTAATACCATTTCTTAAACATTAATCTCTATAAAATTTATTTAAGACACCAGCTACCTTCCCTTTATATAAAAATTAATATTTATATAAAATTAATATTTATACAAAACATATTGCTCAAAATATCAACAAAATAATCGTCTCTAAAATCATCAATAATATCTTTACCTAATCATCACCCTTCCAAAAACTTATTTAAACCATTAAACAGTTTGTTAATAACTAAATCTCTAAAATAAACTGCGTCCTCCGATTCACACATTCTACGATCACTCTCATTCTACGATCTAATTATCCTCTCACCCGTGACTACATTTAAATATACAATATCCCAGAACGTCTCTGCGCAAAACGAAGCAACGATTGTTTAAACAAAGTTCTAACGTCGTCGGATGCATCCGGCAGAGTTCCGTAGAATTCTTGGATCCGGGGCGACGGTTGAACGTGAAACCACTGCCGGATGTAATTTCGTTAAAGTCGAACGGAGAATTATCCATCCGGCGGATAACGGAACGAGTTCCATCTCCCCCCATGGGGCGAAGCTTCTATAGAAATTGCGTAGATCCACGGGCACACACACACACACACACACACACACGTAACAACAAAACGGAACACGGCACTCGATCGTAGCAGATATTCGCTTCCACGACGGGATCTCTCTCTCTCTCTCTCTCTCTCTCGTCTTTTGTATCCTTCGCCGAGACGCGGAGTCTTCTTCCGCGCGACTGCGCTCTCTCTCTCTCTCTCCCTCTCCCTCGCCTTCCCTCTATCTCTCTCCCTCCCTATTAGGAAAGGGGTGATTGATGAATTCGAGGGAAGAACTGTATATACAGCACCGTTGCGAAATTAGAGTTCCCGAGGTGTAACACACACACACACACACACATACCATCCGGGTAGTCACGTTGTTAGCCACGAGCGTATCTGCCCAAAACCCCGGGCTAAGAATTTCGCTGGTACTCGGAACTTGCCGGGCGGAGAGAGTTCTTCTTGCCGCAAAGCGAACGGGATAACTCGGGACACGTACGAAATTGAGAAAACCGACGAAAACGGCGCTCTCTAGCTACGGAACTTAGTTCGGAACATTGCGCCACGGATGTGTCGGTGGTGCGATCGACTGCCGGGTCGCAATTAGAGGAATTTTGCATTGTTATGTTGAACCATCGACGAGGTATAAATGTGGTTTAAATGATAGATAGATCTTTGAAATTATTTATATATTAGTATTAAAGTACTTTTTTAAAATACTTCCTTTTCTTTAAGTAGTATACTTATATATCTTTATTTAAGTATTAACTTCTTTCATATTTTATTCAGAGGATTATTATATTTTGACTGAATGCAAATATTAATTTTTATTCTCATGTATTTCGTGTACTATAAGAGCAAATATATTCCTTGTTGAATTATTGAAGAAATACTCGTTGATCGATCTCTAAAATTATTTATAATATCATTACATAAATATTAACTCCTATGAAATTTTTTTAAGAGGTTAATTATATTGCCTGTATATAAATATTAATTTTTAATCTCACGCATTTCC
>NC_135776.1:5370072-5383947 GCF_028453695.1 Augochlora pura | reverse complement strand
TTTTTTTTCTCTCTCTCCGCCCCTCCGCCGCCCGAAGTCCTTTGTGCGCGAGGATATCGGGTCTCGAGTTTCGGCGAGAAGGACGGGGGGGCGCTCCTTAATGGAGGGAGCGCCGCGACATAATTAAAAGGGTTGGGAACGCGCCGTAGTCCGCGCAGCATGGAATTTATTAAATCGCGAAAGACGGTCGCCGGTGGAAGTTCGTCAGGATCTTAACCCCCTACCCCTATCCTCCCTCTTCCCCGACCTCTCGCGAATTTCTTTCGCAACTTTGCCCGATATTTTCTGCTTTAATTGTTTGACAGCGGAGGGGGGTGTTGCGCGCGAAGCTGCGATTGTTTTAAATCGTTGTTGTTCGAGAGAAAGATATCGTCGTTGAGAAACAATCTTTAAATGGCTGCTTTGAGAATTCGAGTATATTATGATGATAAAACATAATTTCGTCGTCACTGTGCACTCTAACGATGGATCCTGCATCTAGGTGCACATATATATACACTTTTGTTAAACTGGAGTTTGTTTAACGATATTTACCCGCCGTTGCAATGAAACAAAATCGAGGATCCTCGATAAAGCGTCGACGCTCGATTCGAGAGTCGCCGCGTCCGCATCAGTAAAATCGCGTTCGACGACTCGGCCTTCGTCGCGTAATCCACGCAGTTTCCAATCGAACCGGTAAACGCGGTCCCACGGCTTTTACAGCGGAGGGATGGAATCGTCTCCGATCAACAGGTGTAGAAACGGCGAAAGTATCAATTACAGTCCGGCCGGATAAATTCGCGTTTCTTAGCGTCGCACAATGAAGCGGGACCGTCGAAGTTGCATCAAAAGCGCGAAGCACTGGGAATGGACGCCGGACAAAGGGGTGATTCCTTTTTTATGTCGAAGCTGAAATGTTGCGGAATACGATGAAAATAGAGAGAATGTGCATCGAATTGTTTTTAGCCGTGGAAATTTATGTTAAAGTCGAACTATTGCAATAAAATTGTGATTCATTCAATATTATGTGTGTATAAATATTTTTTAATGACAAATCAGGTTGCAAAATTGATCTACCATTTCAGGATTTTGGAAAGAGATTTATGTAAAAATATGTAAGTGGAAAGATTAAGGAAGTCGTGATCTTTTCGTTGAAATGATTTGATGATTCTCGATAAATGATAATTTTGTTAAAATATCACTGGCAACATGTCTATTATTTAAAGAGCTGTATCTTCGCGAGAAAAAATCGTAGCGACTTCATTGAGCCCTTAAATTAAAGAGAAAAGTATGCACTTTACAATGGTATAAGTGATATGCTCTAAAAAAATTGTTTCAAGTTCGTAAAGAGCGTTAAACTTTGCACTTGTCGGTATCACGAACTTACCCTCAGATTTAGCATACTAGAATCACGAGGATACATGATATTAAAAATTAATATATTGATTTAAAATTAAAATATCTGTATATTTTAATCTTAAAGAAGCTTTAATCTTAAAGAAAGTTGACAATTTTCTCTTACCTTATAAAGGAATTACAGCTATTCAAAGATTGACAACTCTGAGTTCAAAAATTAATCTCACCATGGATCATACTTCAATTTCAACAAAAATTAAAAATAACTATTCTGCATAATTCTTATATTTCTCACATTATACGACATTTCAGCTGGAATATAAAAAATCGCTTCACCTCATTTCCACCAAAAATTACTTTTGACAGAGTCAGTTACTTCGTCAGTTTGCTCCACTGCGCGTCGTCGTCGTCGTTTGAACATTGCGACATAGCTTCTCCAGTGGCTCGTGAAATGATCCATTGATCCGAGGATCGTAATCACGGTTAATAGCCGTATTATCAATTACACCGTCGAGTCGACGCCGCTGCTCGTCCGTTAACGTTCTGCCCGGTCGAAAACGTCGCGATCGTTTCGCAGCGTCGCAGCGTCGTTTTCTCAGCGGTATTGCAGCATCGTGGAGAATTCCCAGCGATCGCTAATTAGTCGCGACCGGCTCTGATAGGCTGTCGCTCCGGCGAGCAACGTCTGTGCGTCGTTCCGCGATCATTAACGAACCGGGTCGACCGAGATGGTGACCGATAGATCGTCGCCGACGCAGACGTTCCCAAGATGGAGCCGGAGATCTGTGTCGGAACAGAATTGGGAAAGCATTCGACTAACTGAACTTGTTCCGCTTCCATTAGCCGCGTTTCTATGCAATTGAAATGACTGAGCTGAGTAAAATCACTTAACACGTTCGTCGCCGACAATTAGACGCTAAAATCCCCACAGAATTAAAGCAATTTAATTGATTGAAATAAAACTAAAAAGTTCGCATTTATCATAGGGGATGACATTAGAACTCTTTCGAAAAATCATAGTCGAATTCATTGTGCTCGAATATATATTGCAATAAAAATAAATTTTAAAAATTGGTCTGAAATTAATGTCACTCAGATATGGGTGACGTGACGACGAAAATAACTAAAACCCCTAAAATGACTAAAATAACAAAAGCGAAAGAAATCGATCAGCATCATCCCTTCGAAACCTCGTCGATATTCGAACTCCCATAACTTCGCGACGGAACGTCCTATGAAATTCTATATGGGCTCATTTCGAAGCTCCGTCTCTCTACTTTCCTGTATGCTGAACTGTTTTCAAACGTTTCTATCTCGTTGATGCAAAACGTAGCGAGAAAAGCGCACGCGCTTTTTCCTTCTTTTGAAACTCGAGTGCAGAAAATTCAACTGGAGAAAAGCAACTTCAGATCTCTTGCTCAGTCTCGTAATTAGAAAGGGGTCTTTGATGGTAGCGGGGTCAAGGGTGTTAAAGTAGAGACTTCGCCCCTTAAAATCAGCTAAAGTACGGTGTTTTAAGATTTTCTTCCGCGAAGTTTCAGGAGCACGAAGATCGACAACGTTGCGTTTAGCGTTGCTGCGATTTCGCGGAGGTGTTTGTTCTTGTTTTCGATATTTTGTTCGAGTGAGAACAGTGTTTTTATACGGTGGACAATTTTAATTTGCGTAAATAGGTATTAAAATAATTATATAGGTATTTGATGTAATAATAATATGGTAAAATAATAATAGCAATGTATAATTCTGCGTCTGTCTTTTTTGAGAGATTTTGTGCTGAATAAGTCATAATTTAGACAAATAGTTTGTAGCATAGGTGGTTTAATATTGTTCATTTATAAAACAATTTTTATTTTTTAATTATTAAATAAGTGGATATTAATATTTTTGGAATATAGATACGTATTAAGAAAAGAGACGTGTTTTTTAGGAGTTTTCAGATATGTTTGAGAACGTTTAAGTTTGTTTAGTAATTTTTAAGGTTAAGTATGCCTAAATACATTTAGGTAAGTTCAGATTCCTTTAGGTATATTCTAAAATACACTTAGGTATATTTAAGTACATCGAAGTACCTTCAGGTAAGTTTAGGTACATTTAGATATGTTAAGACATGATGGTCAACCACTTTTAGGTACGTTTATATACATTTAGATATAGTTAGATAGGTTTAGGTACGTTTTGGTACATTCAGATATATTTTGGTACGTTTAGCTACATCCAACATCGTTTAGGTATATTTATCTACGTTTGAAAACATCCAACCACATTTAGGTATAATCGAACCACATTTAGGTATAATCCAGCCACATTTAGGCTCCTTCAGGTACCTTAAATGGCCCTTTAAACGCCTCCAGCTACATTTCGGAGTAAATCCTCTAGTAATCGAGCCGCTCGGCAACCGATCATCGTCTCCGGCACACCCGTTCAGCTGTTTACCTCGCGATTGCCCTAACGTCGGCAGGATAAAAGTGGTTCTGTGTACCTGATAGGTCGCGCTCGACGATCCGGCTCCGCTTCGTCAAACTGTCACTTGGCGCGATCTACGCGCGCGCGCGCGTGCCACCGAACACACACGACGGCGACGCAGCTTGTTTGCGATGTCGATGGCTTATCCGCCTCGCGTGTTATTGACATCGACAAGTGCCGCCGCGCCGCGACGCGCCGAGAAATCTGGCCGGGGCGGAAACGGGCCCGGAAACCATGCTGCTCCGCAATTTTCGAACGCTTTTCACCGTCCCTCGAGTTTACTTTTTTTTAATCGCTACTTCGCTAATCTCGAGTCAATGTTTGCGAGACGATTGTGATTTTGCGAAGGGTTTGCTCCAGAATTTATAAGGAAAATAGGGTGTTTGGGTTAATTAATTACAGATGAAGGGAATTAGGGGATGTTGTTATTAGGTCTAAAAATGAATTAATGTTTATGTTTAGAAATGTTAATATTGATGCTAAGAAATGTTAATATTAATGCTATGAAATATTAATATTGATGCAAGGAAATATTAAAATATTAATGCTATAAAATATTAATATCGATGCTAAGAAATTTTAATATTAATGCAGCAAAATGTTAATATTGATACTAAAACGAATTAATAGCAATGCTACATTGAAAACAGCAGGAAATTTTCGTAGAATAAAGCGATTTATCCGAAATCCCACAAATATAAAAATATCGTCAAACATACACGGACGAGCATATCCGATAAAATAACCGTGGCTCGCGCGTGCCGATATTAAATTAATAAATACGTTCGTGCGGCAAACGGCTGTAATGAGAGAGTAATTTTTGGCCGAAATTGGGGCGGGCAGCGAATTACATTGCCTCGCGAAAAGTGAAATCGTGCTCGTGTAATAAATATACGGGGTGCGGTCGTATTAAAACGAAAAATTAATTCGAAGCGTTCCGATGCTGAACGGATGAAACGGGCCAATCACCGCGATTGATACCCTCGCAATCTCGTTGTCATCGACCGGCAAACGGCATTAGGAACGAACACCGCCGCGGCGGAGAGCGTGCCCCCGCGTATGTATCATTGCCCTGTCATCGTTCTGACCGATTGGATCTCAAATTGGAAGGCAGATGATCTGCACGGAAATGGAGCCGGCCGAACAAATCCCTGCTAGCTTTTATCTCTCTTCCGTTCGAATCCGGGATCCCCGAATCGATCATGATCCCTATCCGACTCCGCTATTCTCTCATTTTTTTTTTTCGGCGCGCGATGGAATACGAGACCGCGGATCCCGCGGATCCCGCGGGAAAACTCTTTCTCGGAAAAATTCGCGCACTTTTCTAAAAAATAGTTTGACAGGGCGTAGATTATACCGCCGTCGAGTCGGATATTTTTTAAGCGAGATAAATTTGTTTTTAGTGGGATTTAGATATTTTATTCGGCGCTGCGATTAACTTGGGCACGAATTTTGGGCGAATGAAATTTTTCGTAACTAAATTAATGTTTTTCTTAATATATTTTATATTTATATAATGCTTTTCTTTATATATTTTCTTAATGTGATTTATGGCGATGTTTTGAATATAATATAAATGTATGTTATTTGCATTTTTTATAGTACCGTAATTAAATTCTACCTATTTATTGAGGATATTTGAATATGATAATATATAATAATATGATAGAAATAATAATAATATTAATGGTATAAGTTGTGTAGTAAATATAAATTTTCTGTATAGTGTAGGGATTTATTAGTAATAAATAAATGCTAGAGGAAGTAGCTGTGCAATAAATTGTGTCGAAAAGGGTTAAGGGTTTCGTCTAGGAATTTATTAGAAATTTATTCACATTTATATTATTAATTTCAATTTATCTTCTAATTTCCATATTAGCATTTTATACAATTTTTCTATAATACATGCAAGGGTTACTATAAAGTGCTATAACTTTGCGTTAAAAAATCGCAGCTACGTTCTTCTTTTTTTAAATTAAAGGGGAAGGCTCGAACTTTATTTTACCGTAAATTTCATCTCTGAAAAAAATTTCACAAGGTTCATACACTTCGTCAAACTTAGCACTTTGAATACGACAAACATAGTATTATATTTAAAGGGTTATAATGACGAGGGTGCATCGAATTTAAATTCCAGAAACGCGGTTTTAAAGTAGAGATTTCAAGGTTTAATTTAAAAAAAGAGTCATCGAATTACGACGATTTCTCGCAAAGTTATCGCAAGTCAAAGTTGACCAACTTCTGAAGCAATTTATCTGTGCTATAATATTTTCGAGTAGATTTTTTAATATATGATCAAAGTTTTCCATATGTTATCATCATTTTTTAGTAGCCTCTTATTATTTTTGAGTATATTATCTATTTTCCGAGTGTACTCCCTATTTTTTAAGTATACCCTCTATTTTATAAAAATGATTTTTCACTTCATTTCACGAGCAACGCTTTCAAGGGTCAATTTGTGGAAAAAATCCAAATCACATTTATCCCCTAAAAAAAAACAATGAAAACCAATTATTTCCCGCGACGATTACAGCCATGATTAAAACGACAAAGTGACCGGTTAATTTCGATCGTGGTTCGGAAACGCGGGATCGCGTTACATTGCGAAAAGGGTTGGTCGAACACCGGATCGATCGTCGACACACATTTCACCCCGCACCGGGTAAAATCGCGGGGGCCGGAACGATTCGCAATTGAATGTTAGACAGAGATTAAACTCTCTAATCGAGAACTCTGGTTTTTCCATTAACGGGACGCCTCTCGTCGCCCGGGCTCGTTCGCTCACAATGGACAACCGTTGTCCGTTCTGTCCACCGTCAACAACAATTCCCCGCCCGCCGCGGAGGGGCGGCGTGTTTCACACGGTCGGACAGAGAGGCGGTCCCCCCCCCCCCTCCCCTCCCCACCCTCCCTCCCTCCGCGCCCACGCGAGAGACCACCAAATGACGGTGGCCCGCCTGTCGGCACCGCGACATCGCGAAGAAGGGTTGCGGCGTGAAAAGTTTTCGGCCGGTGATTGACGTGACAGGGGTCCCCGGCCCCTCGTCAGCCATTTAATTAATGGAAATTGATCGCCCCTTTGGAACGCCCGCGCCGCCGCGGCCAGCCGCCCGTGTTTCATGGCCACCATGACGGCACCGCGGGATCTGCGAATGATCGCGAGCGACCCCCGTTGTCAGGCTGGAAAATCTACTTAACGTTGCGATCACATTGCTCATTTTTATTCTATTGTTAACTAGGCTTGGGGTGGTTGTTATGGTGGTGTTTGTTTGACACTTTTTTGGTAATAATTTTTAATTATTGAAAGAGAGTTGTGGTGGTCACGTTTTTGTCATTGTGGCAAGGAAGATTTTATTTTATATTTTATTTTTATTTTTATTTATTGGTCACAGTTATTTTTAAGATAATTTATATTTGAGTTAATTTGTTATAGTTTAGTAATTTATTTGACTTGTCGTTTTAACCGTGACATAGTCAATTTTTATTACATTATTACTTCATCTTATGGTCATTTTTATGTCGGCATTTGTTCGCCATTTCTTTATTCATTTAACAATTGAGATGCTCAGAATCACCAAGTAATATTTTTCTCATTGTAAGAAAAAAGGACTGTTATTATTTTTTAATATTTCAACCGAAATTATTGTCATAGAAACATACAAGAATGTTATTTAGTGTTCACTTCAATAAACAAAATGTTTTCGTACGAAATATGAAAGGCTGATACCGCGAACAAAATTCCTAGATCTATATTCTATGCATAAAACAACGACAGCTAAAAATTAATGAATTCCATTCATATCAAACAATGCATGCATTGTTAATTTCACCGCAGTGACTGCTTTCCCCAGTAAAATTATATTGAAATAGTTAGGTAGCTTTCTCTAGCCAATTAATTCGAACTTGTTTAAATAAAATGACATCGCTCATTTTTGCTATATTATCACTTAATATTGTACTTAGTATTATTAACGTTATATTTATTTGAATAACGAGCTTCGTTCGTCATTGTTCCATCTATTTAACAAATTATCTCAGAGTTTATATTCAGCAATAATTAGAAGCAATTAAATAATTTTCTGTATGGCGAATATTTAGCAAATGATTTCAACAATGTTTCTAGAAGCTATAATTAACAGGATTATTATAAAACAATAGACAACGTCACTTTTCAATTCGTTTTAATAAATAAATACACTTTTATATGAAAAATCGAGAATTCAGGTGGCAAATAAAAATGGCGAATTTAAATTAATACATAAAAATACGAAAGCAGAGAATTAATTAATTTCTTCAATATAAAATTAGGAATGCAAATATAATGCATTGTTTATTCAGTTAAAAATGAAACAATTTTCATGAATTATATTGCGTTTTAAGTATTGTATCTTGGAACAATCTTTATTCTCAACAATTGTAAAAATTGTATCGTGTCAAACAATTAAATCTTGGAAACAATTCTGTCTTGTCGAACGATTCTATCTCATAAAACAATTATATCATATCAAAGAATATTTAAACTGCGCTCAGTTCTTCGCAATTCCGCGTTTCCCATTCCGCCAGATTCCGTTAAAATAGTCATGAAATCGGCTCGATTCGCCGGCCAATTGATTCGCGTTCGGTTAAATTAGATCACTCCTTAATAACAGTTCGGCCAGCTTCGTCTGGCAGCAAGAAAAATTCCCGACGGCGTTTTTCATCGTTCCGCGTCAGCGAGGCCCGGGGAATTTATCCGAATTACCGCGATTATTCATCGGGACGAAAGCCCGCGGCATTAACGTTTCGATAAGGCACTCGGGGCGAAATTTTAACGATTGTCTCTGTCGTATCTGCCTCTCTCTCTCTCTATCTCTCTCTATCTCGTCGTCTCTACAGGCAGAAATGGAATTGGCGGAACGTGTGGAGAGCCTCTTGAAAAATTGAATTACGGCGTTCGGAATCGCATCACGTTGTACAAGACGTGGAAACGGGCGGAGCATAATGTATTACCGGCCGGGCGTGTCCTAATAAAAATTTTCGTCGCGACTCTCCGGCTACCGTTCTCTCGCCGCTCTCGTTAATTCTAACCCCCCACTCTCGCGGCCATGCAAAAATGCCGCAATTTTCGACCGCGAACGCTCCGCTGGAAAATTAAGGAAATTCCGGGACGAGCGCGGATTGCTTTTCCAAAGCCGAATGAAACGTTCACGACCGATCCGCCATTGTTCCAGCGGTTTCTTCGAAATCGTCCGCAATAACTTTTTATTAAATATTAGAACAAGCTTTAAATACTTAAAATTAACTAAACGATATTGTAATTAATTTTAATAAATTATTACAGTTACTTATAATATACTGTAGCGGAAGTTATAGCGCAGATCAATGGGATGAAAAGTAAGTCAACTTTGATTTTCAATAACTTTTCGAAAAATCGTCACAGTGCAATAAATCTTTTTTTAAATTAAAGCTTAGAACGTCTACTTTGAAATCTGTACTGTAAATTAATTTTTATAATTGGCAAACTGTTAATTTATAATTATCTTCTTTCGTTACGAATAGCACAGATAAATTCTAGGAAAAGTAGGTAAACTTTGACTTCCAATAACTTCACGAAAAGTCGTTTTACTACAATAAATCTTTTTTAAAATTAAAGCTTGATACCTCCACTTTGAAACCAGCACTCGAAATTAATTTTTAAAATCGTCCACCTGATAATTGATAATTATCTTCTCATCGTTGCGAATGAAGAAGTCTGTTTCCACAGATCCGAGCTGCTCGAAACCGTTTACGAGTCGACTTCCGGTTCCACGACTCGCGGCAACGAAATATTACGATTGCAACAGTTGCGACAAATGAAGCAGCGACCTCACCCATAATGCCTCGTGCGTCGGTACACCGGTATAAATACGGTATTACGAGAACGGGAGGCGGGCGACGGTAGACATTCTCTCCAGTTGGCAGCAGCGCCGGAGAAATGCCAAGGAACACAGGGCACGTCGTTAGCGCCCTTATCTCGCCCGGCTTCGAAGTCGCCTGCTGCATGCCTCGCGTCTCTTTCTCGTCTGCTTCCCGGGCTCGCCTAACTCGCCAGATAGGGTGCACCCAGCGCGCGCGAGTGTCTGTATGCGTGGCCGCGCGCGCGTGTCTCTCTGTCGCTAACCACTGTTGCATTATACAAATCGCGGCTGCTAAGCTGCGAATGTAAATGAAAATATTTTACCGGCATCTTGGCTCCTTCTCTCTTCGTCTCACCTCCCCCCCTATCTCTCTCGCTATACTTTTCTGTCCTATTCTCTCTCCTTTTCTCTTTCATTCTTTCTGTTTTTCTGTTTCATTCTCTCTTTCGCTTTTTCTGTTTCACTCTCGCGTTTTCTCTATTTTCTCTATTTTCTCTTTTTATTATTTTCTGTCTTATTCTCGTCCTTTTTATTTCTTTACTCTCTCTCTTTGGTACTTTCTGCCTTATTCTCTTTCTTTTTACTTCCCTGCTCTCTCTCTCTTTCTTTAGTACTTAGTACTTTCTGTCTTAGACTCTTCTTTTTCACTAATTTGTTCTCCCTCTCTTTTTTATTGTCTTCTGTCTTATTCCCTGTCTCTGTTATTTTCTGTCTTATTCTCTCCAATTTTTCTCTTCAACTCTCTCGTTTCTTCTCTTCCTTTCTCTCTCTATCTTTTCCTTATTTTTAGTCTTGTACTCTCTTTTTTTCCCTTTTATTCTCCCTCTCTTTCTCCATTGTCTTTTGTCTTATTCTATCTTTATCTGTCGTTTCTCTCTTTCTCTCCTATCCTGTCACTTTCTTTCTCCTTTTTATTCTCTCTCTCACACACACACACAGAATTTGTCGCTGCTGCTCCATTCCGAGAAGCATTTGCAACGTTCCCCAAAGACGACGCCGCTTACGCGCGGAGATGATTCGGCCATCCGGCCGAGACTGGCGTCATCTTTTATTCAGCGGGAGCCTAATGAACGATTTCGAAATCGCAGAACCGGCTGGGAAGGTTTTGTGAGAAATAAAGGTCTTGCGATCTTAAGATAGAGATTTCGATTTAAAAAGAAAGCGTCGTCGCAATATGACGATTTCTTATAGAGTTATCGCAGAGCAAAGTTGAGTAAAGGAGTAGAAAGATTACGATGCATTTATTTTGTTCGGTGATGATTGTGAAGGAACAGTGGCAAGATTTTGATGTATTAGGGTGTACCATAAGTTTGTTATGGTGAATTGCTTTGGAAGCCAAACTTCGTACCGAGTCACGTATTTTATTTTGGATGAGTGATTAGGTACTGTGGTTCTGGAAATGTTAGTCAACTATTACCATTATATCGTCAACTAAATCATTCACTATACCAACCACTATATTGTTCACTGTATTGTCCACTAAATTTTCCACTGTACCATCCACTATATTATTCACTGTATCGTCCACTGTATCGTTCACTAAATCATTCACTATACCATCCACTATATCGTTCATTATATCGTCCACTAAATCATCCACTATACCATCCACTACATCGGTTACTGTATCGTTCACTATACCATCCACTATAGCGTTCACTGTATCATCCCCTAAATCGTCCACTATATCATTCACTATATTATTAACTGTATTGTCGACTGTAACGTCCACTATATCGTTCACTGTATCATCCACTATATCGTTCACTAAATCTTCTACTAAATCGTTCACTGTACCACTCACTATACCATCCACTATACCATCCACTGTACCATCCACTAAATCATCCACAATACCATCCACTAAATCATCCACTATACCATCCACTATTTCTCAAATTTTCATCGATCACCCTCTCGAAGTTACAGATATCGTCGCTAGGATATAACCTTATGGGACACCGTAACATCGAGCATCGTGTCTCGGTTTCGAAACAGCGATCGGACAACGGATGAAAGGAAGCGGTAACTCCTCGGAGCGTAATCGAGTAACGCGCGCGGTCGTCGCGACGCGAGACGTGCGGAAACGTCGGGGAAGAGGCGAGCTACTGCACGTCGACAATAAACGCCTTAAGAAGTTCCACTCTCTCGGTTCCGTATAACAGAGATTAAAGAGGTGGCTTTATATCCCGGGCGAAACGAGCGCGACGGGAGACCGCAAGAAGCAAGGTCGTCCGTTTTTCCATGCAGCCTCTCGGCCTCCGACGGCGGGCATTCCGACGATTAACCACGCCCGGGACGGAAACCGAGCCAGCAAATTAGTTAGCGGTAAATCTCCCTCTCTCTCTTTCTCTTTACTTCTCTCTCTCTCTTTCTCTATACCTTTCTCTGTCTCTTTCTCTCTCTCTCTCTCTCTCTCCGTCTCTGTTTTTCTTTACCTCTCTCTGTCTCTCTCTCTTTTTCTTTACCTCTCTCTCTGTCTCTCTCTCTCTCTCTCTGTCTCTCTCTCTCTCTCTCTCTGTCTCTCTTTTTCTTTACCTCTCTCTCTCTCTCCGTCTCTCTTTTTCTTTACTTCTCTCTCTGTCTCCCATTCTCTCTACCTCTCTCTGTCTCTTTTTCTCTACTTTTCTCCCCCGAGAGAGAGAGAGAGAGAGAGAGAGAGAGAGAGAGAGAGAGAGAGAGACAGAGAATTTACCGAAGTTTGTTGCACCGCGACTCCGCTCCCGCGATTCTCGAAAAGAGTGGAACGAATTCGTCGGTCCCTTTGTTCTCCGTTTCAATCTTCTTGATCGATATTTCCTGTTGTTCCATCCATTTCGTTTGTAAAAACGAAGCAGTTCTCATTTTGTATTTAATGCCAGCTTTTCCGATGGAATTGATTCGATGAAGCGTGGTGGAAAAGATAAATATTATAAACGCGATGAAATGTGAGGGGTGCGAATGATAACGAAAATGACAAGCGATTTACAAATGACGTCGGGGTGCATCGATTATTTTATTGTGCGGTATTATATTTTAGGCGATGGTTTGTGAAAGTAGTGATAATATATTTGATGGAATTTTTGGTGATTTTTGATTTGTTAAATCGTAATTGTAATTTAAGTTGTAAAGGAATTGGTAATTCAATTTAAATTGTAAGAGAACTGCTATAATTGCAATTTAAATCGTAAAAGAATTGCTATAATCACTATAGTTATTATTTAAATTGGAAAATAATTAGTATAATTGTAATAATTACAATTTAAATTGGAAAGAAATTCCTATAATTTCCAAAAAGTTGCTATAATCTCAAAAGAATTGCTATAATTGTAAAAGAATTGCTATAATTGTAAATGAATTGCTATAATTGCAAAAGAATTGCTATAATTGCAAAAGAATTGCTATAATCTTAAAAGAATTGCTATAATCTCAAAAGTATTGCTATAATTGCGAAAGAATTGCTACAATCATTATTTCAATAATCAAAGAATCGCCTAACATTATAAACCACCTCATATCAAGTTCGAAGATCGGAAAATATTTTCTAGAGCGCGACGTTGAATCGAACGATCGCGGACAGCTCTAATTAGCTGGCGAAAACTTGTTGCGAAACTCGGCCGCGGTCCGGGCCGATTAAAGATGAAAGAATCATCGAGATATCGATCTCGAGTGGCGACCGCCCTCGACGATTTCTTTTTCCCGATCGTCCGAACTTAAAGGTTCCGGAGGGGCGGGGAGGGGGAGGAGACGGCTGAATCGCCGGGGATTAAAGGTTTTCCCGCGGAGGGTAGAGGCTGCAAGTTTTCCGCTTTAATGGAGATTAAGAAATGTTTGAGAAAATACCGCCGATAGGATTTACTTCTCAGGATAAAATCCGGCGACGGGGGAGGGGGTGGCTTTCAGGACGGCAAGCGCGAGCGAGAGAGAGAGAGAGAGAGAGCGTGCGAATTTTCAATCGGCTCGCGAGCGGAAACGTAAAACGCTATTGGATTATCCCCTCTTCTACTTCTTCTTTCTCCTCTTCTTCCTCGTCTTCTTCTTTCTCGCGGAACTTTTCTTCCCCTGCGGAGAAAATCCGTCTCCTTTCTTTTGTTTCGGCTGGCGGACATTAACGTCTCTCCAGTTGCGTCGCCTAAGTGCTTCCGTAGGGCGCCGCACCAATTTAAATCGATTAACCCTGCGAAACGCCCTTCTTCCACACCGCTATCGATCTTGTCAACGG
>NC_135776.1:5311040-5369972 GCF_028453695.1 Augochlora pura | reverse complement strand
TTTTGTTTTTACTTAATAAATTAGTAAAAATACTACCAAACGTGATATAATTAATTCACATTTTTAAATTGACAGCCATACCAGCTTTTAATTATGTCGAAACAAGAGAAAATGCACCCCTTTCAAAACAATCGTTCCATTTATCGGTCAATCATAGTATACGCAACCCTAATTCGAAAAACGCCATCAGCTCAACTATCCCACAGCGTCAAAAATATCCGAAGACGTTTTAATCGACCGGCGCCCAGCCACATCTTAGAAAAGGCGGAAATATCGTGGAAACCGAGTTGCCGTCCTCGTCTGAACGATTAATCACGAATAATTAGGCTGCGAGTATTAATCAGGGCCCGGGCTGCGACGGAATGATGGCGATCCACGAAACGCCTTCAGCCGGCCACGGGAACCGCAGGGGCCGAGAGGATGAATCCCCGTCAGACCCAAACAAGACGTCACGTAGTGACGTGTCGTTATTCAGAGATCTCCGAGCTGTGTGTGCGCGCACCAGCCGGTGCCCGCTTTTCGCCGCGGAAGACGGCCGCTCCCTCCCGACAACCGTCGTCGTCGTCGTCGTCTTCATCATAGTCAACGCGCGGGACCGCCCATTAACTGCAGTTGCGAAAGTCGTGGGCATTTGTTACCGGCGGACGATCTTAGTTTAACAGAGTGCCAGGAAATTGTTCGCGGTTACGTTTCGACAACCTTTGAATCTCTGACCGCGCGACGCGTGCTCCGGTTGCTGATGAGTTGACAGCGACTATAACAGTGCGGAGCTTGGAGCGATGTTAACCCTTTTCATGGTAATATAGTGTTTGAGTCGTTGCGAAGATTTGGAGTATACTGTGATCAATGTTTATGCTATTTGTATCTTTTAAATTGAAAATAAATTTTAGATATTTATTTATTATGAATATTTAAACATTGGAGAGTAGGTTGATAAATATAAATTTTTTGTGTGCTGTAGGAATTTATTGGTAGCGAACAAATGCTAATTGATGTGAAATGAGTCGTACTGCAAGGGTTAACTCCTGACTGTACTCTTGACGTCATTTTAACTCCAAATTCAAAATTGTTTAGGCTGATTTGCAGTATCTATGTTTTATAGGACTGGTTGATACAGTTTATGCACTTGTAATTGAATATATACATTAAAAACAAATTTTCAAAAATTTCATAATTCTTGTGCTATATAAGTTACTATAAGTCAATGATTAGTCAGACGAAGACACAATGTCTGACTTTTCGTCGACTTGTACTACTTTCAGGGTTCCAAAGACTGTTTCCAACTTGTAAGTAGTCTGAAAATTGTCGCCAAATTATCGTTTACATGCGAAGAGTTCCTGTTTGAGATTTTGCTAGTAGTACAAACCGACGATAAGTCAGACATCGAAATTTAAAGCCTCTGTCTTCACTAACCTCTCATTCTATCTTTTCCATTTACAATACAAAAATTTAAAAAGAAAAGTATTATGGTCATTGTCTACTAGATTAGTCCTTCTATCATCTAAAACAAAATAAAAATCATTTAGCACATTTTACAGAACTTCACACCGTTTTAAAATACGGCCACAAATATTAATCCCTGAAATCACAATTTTTATACACCGCGTATATTCTTCGATCATGCTATCGACCCAAGTATATCGCGACTGAACAGTACACCGTCGCCCTTCGAAGTGGCTAGACCCTGGGCAGGTCCTGGTCAGGTCCTGTCCAGGATTTATCATCCCGACGGACAGTAAATAACGCGGGAAGTGGTTCGCAGTCCGTGGTAAGAGTTAATACGATCGGCTCGAACGTGAATTTACAGCGACGCTTCGAGAGCCAGCCGCGGCGCTGCGGCCGTCTAATTAATCATTAATATCAGGCCGCCGTTACAGGTACTTCGAGCCGCGCTGGTTAAGTAATAACATAATTTGCAGCTGCATAAACAAGGCTTAGCGTGATTTAGTCCGGGGGCAGAGAGAGAGATACACGGTGCCGGCGGCCGAGTTCTCGCGCTGCTTTCTCGCCTCGGCTCCCTGGCATCTGCTCCCGGCAAACTGTAAAACGCGTAAGCCCTCCTTTAACTCCGCGCTAACGAAATGCCGCAATTCTGGCGGGAGAGGGGAGAGGGTCGCGTACTATTTGTTAAGCGACTCCTTATCGCCGGATTCGAGCGACGAAACGGCGACGATTAAAAAAGCCGCGACCGTGTTTGGAGATTAGTGGACGCGTTGAGTTGGGTTCGTTGGTTGAACGGAGTTTTCTTGAGATAGAACGTTGTTGAAGAACAAGATGTTTTGCTTGGAGTAATTTGTAAAGGGTTTAATCGATTAAGAAAGCCGAAGTTGCCTTTAGAGGTTTTTCAATAACAGGCTTTTATAGCTCATCGAGACAAAATTCTATGTGGATAATATTGAATTTATTTTTGTATTAGACCTTCCCTTTTTGTATTAGCTCCGCCCCTTTTTTGGATTAGCTCCTCCCTCCTTGAGATTATATGTCTTTGTTACAATGCAAGTCGTTAACTCTAAGCGGCTAGTTTCACTTTTTATTAACCATGCCTTTTTCTAGACTGACCCCGCCTTATGGGGTTTGGCCCCTCCTTCTAGAGTGTTGTAGAATGTCCTTGCTTTTGATCATGGGTATTAGCCCTGCCTTTGTAGTTATTAGTTACGCCTCAGTTGAGATTGATCTGCCTCCTTTGCGATTAGCCTCGTCTTCTTTAAATTTAGTCCAACCTACTTTGAGTTTTGTTCCGCCCTTTTAGTGTTGTCCCCGCCCAATTCTGTAGTTTGACACGCCCCCTGTGAAACTCTGACGAATTTCACTTATAAATGAGAACGTGAAACTTTGATCAATTTCCTTATTTTCACGAACCTTGATAATTGGTTTATAAATTTTGACACGTAGACTAGCAGCGTCATTAACATTACTAAATATATTTATTACATTTATCGTATTAAATACTTCTTATCCATTAACAATATATAATAAAAATATCGTCAAACAGAAGCTATAAATTCTTGCAACTATTAAACTATAAATCTCAATCTTAAATAATTACACCCACAATTACCACAATGAATCAATTTAAAAAATATATATTAACGTAAAAAGCTGGCGTTGAAGAAGTAAAAAAACTACTCTCACTTAAATCCCGCCGACAAAAATCTAAGAACCCACTTTTCGCCGACACAGCAGTGTTTCGCGGGATAGTTCTCGAGAGGGTAAAAATAAGGGCGAGGTCGCCCTTATCGTTTGGAAACTTCATCAGCGGCTCGCCGAGAGATTAATTGAAACGTTCTTTCCGCGGTCGCGTTGTAATAAAAGATTCGCAACGGAGATGAGCTGAAACGAGGCTGCCGCTCTTCCCCTTGATCCCCCTTCTCCTCGCGTAAAAATAGGGATTTCGGATTTGGCCAATCCCGGCCGATTACGTGAGGGCGGTCGCAGCGCCGCGGCGAATTAAGATTCATTTTTCCAAAGAACGTGCCGCGGAATTTATGCGGCAATTATTTGTCACTCGGCCGCGCGGCGCCGCCGCGAAATTAAGGCGGAATTAAAATCTTCTTCCGCGTCGCGGATCTCCGCGTAGCGCGCTCCCTTTATTGTTACGATCTCCGTGGTCTGATTAGGGGTGGCGGAGGAGGGGAAACGTTAAACGGAGTCCCGCGAACATCGTCGTCGACCGACCATTTTTTCGGTTTTTACGGCTCCGTAAATTTCGAACGCCATCTACGAATTAATTCGTTTCCGGGGATTGCTTCTATAAAATGGTGCGTGTTGGATAAACAATTATTTGGGGAACGGTTTCGTCGGTGCTTTACTGGTAGAACGTTTTTTTAATTATTGTTGCGGTGTTGTTCAAGTTGCATTTTGGATTTTTTTAAGTTGCAATTCTTTTGAAGCGGTTTTAGTAATCGTTTCTTGTTTCTTGTGAGAATAATGGGATGCTTTTTTAGCTGTGTTATTATTTAAATATTTTTATGCATTTGTTGCGAGATGTTGGAGAAAGCTTTTATACTGGGTTAGTATTTTAGAGGAAGTATTGTTAATTATGAAATATCGTCATTAAAATTCACAGTCTTATATTTGAAAGCCTATCACGAAAAAGACATTGTTAAAAATTTCTGTACACGTAACAAAACATTAAAACCATCTTAATATTAAAACGAAACTTAATCGAGCTAAAAGAAATACAATTTTTAAGAGCAATGCCGCGAGAACGTCGATGGTCGATGATTTATGCGCATAGGAATCGAGCACGGAAATTGTCGCGTAACTTGGCACGAGAACTATTCTAGACGGGGGCACGGTCGAAAGGGGTGAACCGTTGTCGAAGGTGTCACGGAGCCCAAAGGCCGGCGGCAAAAGGGGTAAAAAGAAGGTCCGCCGCCGATCGGCCGTTGGGGGTGGGGGGATGGAAAAGCGTTCGGCGGTACCAGCCGACGGAATGTTCGGGAATAAATTCTCGCATTCCGAGGACGAGTCTTGGGGTGGTCGGACGAAAGGGGTGGCGGCCGGCCGGCCGTCCAATCGAAGAGACGTTGCACACCACACCCTCGCCTTTGGCTCCCGCGACCTGCCTCTCTCTCTCTCTCTCTCTCTCTCTATCTCCCTCTGTCCGCAATAAGGGATGACATTCTCTTACGTCTGGAACAAAGGACGGGCGCCGCACCCGTGGCTCCGCCGACTGTCAGGAAGTTCCATTATGCCCTCCAGACAATCCGGATCTCGTGGCCCGGCCGAAGACGCTCCGGGAATGGAGGATCCAGGCTACACACCGGCGTACGCGGGGTTCGGCCCCCGGCGTCTTCTGTAAACTGTTACCGGGAACACTGATTCATTGATCCGAACGAAACTTTCGGGGCTCCTGCTGCCCGGCCTGCTACGCGAAAATCGGCTGCGACAATGGGACACCGAGGTGTCCTTTAGGGGTGGGAATATTAATAGCGGAGCGAGGGAAGTCCAAATTTTCTGGAGAATCGAATCTTTCTCTGAAGACTGTCGAGGTTATGTTGTTTGAAATTATTTTAGCGCGACACGAAATTTGAGGAATTTGGGGAATTTTTGGGGAAGACGATTTTTCCTTATTTTAAGGAATTATTTTTAATATGTTATCGTCGAGGTTATGTCAAAGTTATGTCACGGTTCTGTCATGGTTTTGTCAAGGAGTTATATTCAATATATTATCGTCAACGAATAGAGTAATCTTTCTCTAGATATAATTGAGTAGCAATTCCTCTTTGTTTCGTTCTATTTGCAATATAATAATGTTGCTATTAATTCAGTGATTTGTATGAAAATTTTTACTAGAAGTGTAGTGTCATTTAGGGGTGGTAATATTAGTAGAGGAGTTCGAAAAGTTCAAACTTTTATTACACGACTAGAAAAATGTAAGTTAATTATGTCTAGTCTAGCAATATTTTTACTAATTTACTAAACTGTAATTTAATAATAATTTAATATTAAAGTAATTTAATAATTTATAAATGTCTTTTGGACGATTTTGACCAAAATAGTATATACATTTACAGTCTATAAATAGTCTTATAGCACTTCTATAACTATTAAAAAATCATATAATTTCAATTATGAAGAAGTGAATACCACTGAAAACATATTTTATATTAATCCAATTCTGTCTATAAACAAGAAGAACTAAAATAAAATAGAAATGCTACATCTCAACTAAAATATCACAGTCGATTATTCGAAACTCTATCATCAAAAGTTAAAAATCCTGTCAACAAATAACAGCAAGAAATAAACTAAAAATGCTCCAACACAAATAAAACATCACAGCATTGGTATCAAGATTACATTACAATTACAATGAAAGCTACAGCATTTACACCGTCGAGCGTGTCAAAGCCTTTGCACCCCATCCCTGAACAGTCCTCAGAAACGCCTAAAACAAATAATTACACAAAGCAACGACGCGAACGCGCCTAACAAAGCCACTAAAATCACGACGCTCGAACGTCGCAATTTGCATCCCTCGGCAACGAAACATATTGGCAAAATACGGACGAGTGTCTAGAAAAACGGAGGGCTCGACTCCTTTACACCCCGAGCAAGAGAAGAACAAAGGGAATGCAGCACTTGAGATCGCGTGAAAGGAATCTACTCTCGACGGGTAATCATTGGGAAGCAGTCCGTCGGCGTCGAGTATTTCGAAAACATAGTTTAGTGTCTAGAAGAGGCTCGTTCTTAGTGCCCAGCATTAATATTCTTTACGACACGGACGTATCTAGCCGGCTATTTTTGAGCTTAGGACTTTTGGCTAACATTTGGCGTGCAATTTAGATTTAAATTACTCGTCCTGCCGAGAGAACGCATACTTTGTTGCTTAACTTTAGGATTTCGCTTCTCTCGGCCTCGATAGCCGAGATGTATCATAAAAAGGGAAAGTTCCGAAGGGTAAGTTCCATGTTAGTTTACAACGGTGCCCAGCCGTGATCACACCTGGAGGAATTTCCTCTTTGTTAAAATATCGCTGTCGCCCCCACCTTCCACCAGCAACTTCCCAAAAGGACGCGCCAAGGCGCAATGGTAGGGTGCCTTCTTGAAACAGACTCGCCGATTGGTTATTGCCGAAATCATGGAAAACCAGCGAGTATTGGAAATGCGCGAGCTGGGTAGCAGTTTACCTCGAGAGAGAACGTTTTTTAGAACGTCAGAGTTGGAATAGAATTCGAGGACCTCGGACCTCCGAAGAAAAGGTGTAAATACGAGGCTGAATATATCAGTTTTTTCCTCACTAAATTCCGATCCTCTATTTAACCCTTTGGCACGCACCGTCCGTACGATACCGTACGAATTCACTTGCGACGTCCACTAAGCACGGCGAAGTTTTCGTTAGACACGTATTTCCGAGGAATTATATTAAAATATTCAATATACCGAACTATTACATTAAACCAACATTACTCGAAGTGAACATTGATTTTAAGATTCTTTTTTACAATATTTAATAATCAAATTTAATAATAAACGGCGAAACAGGCGAAATTTGATTTGGACGCCTATTGGCGCCTACAGCACCAGGAAGCCAACATGTGTCGGACGCCAATAGGCGCCAACAGTAGTCAAAGGGTTAATACGGTCCACACATGTAACGTCACAATTCGTCGCTATTATTGACGACGCCGTGACGCCACAACTCTCGTCGTGTTCGTCGACGACGAGGACAGAAGAACGGCACTCGAGGTTGCAGAAAAACCCTCTCGACGACGAATCAGCGCGGGGGCAGCGTCGGCGTGTCCTGTGGCTTCAATTAAAGCGCCGCCGAATAATTCGACGGCAATTTCAGTCGAACCCGGGGGGCCGAAGAATTCCGGGGGTGTGCGCCTGTCCCGGAGGAGAGCCACTCGCGGGGCGGTTCGCGCAGAGAAGTGGCCGGTGAACGAGGGCGAAATCAAACAGCGATATAAATTCCATTCGATTCGACGAGTACCTTCGGGCAAATACTTCTGATCGTGGCTCGATCGGCGGGGCGCGCGCGACGGCAGCCTCCCCTCCCCCTCCCCCGGCCGGCAGCGTCACACAGGCTCGACCTACGTCGCTCCCGTTGAATATTTGATAACGTCCTGCATGCCGGAAGTGCACTCCATATCAGCGCATACAGCCCAGATACGTATCGATGCCGGTCCGACCACCGTCGACCGACCCCGGTGATACGCGTGTGCGCCGTGACGCGCATCCTGATGCGGCGAACGCGTCCCGACGGGGGCGAGACCGGCCTACCACCGACAAGATGTCTCCAGGATAGGGTTACCCGCGGCTGGAATTTTAATTGGACCGCCAGGATCACACCGACGCGACGCGGGAGCGCTGTGCCGTTGTGTGTCCGTCGATGGATCGCTCGCGCGCGAAACAGAATTCGAAAATTTGCGGAGACAACTTGTCTCGCGTTTGGTTGTCTCGCATTTGGTTCCACCGCGGATCGAGAGCAACAGGATTCTCCGAAGATTTTTGGTGACCCAAATTGTTTGCCGGTTTCTGGGAATTCTGTTGGGCGCGCGGACACAGTCTTTCGGGCCGGCTTCGGGCCGAGAGAAATTCTTCTTGGGATCGCGTCGGTTTCTTGGAATGCGCCGCGCGATGCGAGATTGGGAAGATTCTCCGGGATTTCGGGGCCTCGAGATTGGCTCTGACTCGAGCGCCTGCCCCGGGGACGTTTTTCAACTTACGGGGCTCTGATTAAAGCTGGCGGAGTATAGTTTATGATAGGTTCGCTGTGATTTGAAATAAGTCGCGATGTTGTAGTTTAAAATGGTGATAATTCGGGGGCGATGGGAACGTCCGGACTTTTAAGGGGAATTTGGAAAAAGTTTCGTGTATTTTCCTGTGGAGATTTTCGAACTTTTGATGGCTGTAATTAAAGCTGGAAGAGTGCAGTTTATGATAAATTCATTGTCGTTTATAATAAGTTGGGATATTGTATTTTAAGAGGACGATAATTGGGGGTTTATGTCAAGGATAGATGATGAGTGGATATTCAATGAGAATTCGTGACTGTTTTTAAATATCTTCCCGTGGAAATTTTTGAACCTTTGATGACTGTAATTAAAGCTAGAAGAGTGCGGTTTATGATAGATTCATTATGATTTTTAATAAATTGCGATATAGTATTTAAAATTCCGATAATTCGGCGCTTATAGCAAGGTTGGATCGCGACTGGATGTTCCATGGGAATTCGTGGCGATTTTTAAACATCTTCCCGTGAAAATTTTCAAACTTTGAATACCTCGAATTAAAGTTTCAAGAGTGCACTTTATAACAATCACCCCTCCAATATTTAAAAACCACTTACATAATTTTAAGACATTAAAAAAATCAAAAGGTCGCACTCGTCATCCAAGAAAAACGTTCGAATCTAAAATGGCGACTAAGACAATCTTCCAGTAAGAATTTCTCCGCATATAAGATCTCAAATTGACGCTAAAAGTGCGCGCATTACAACAACTAAAAAATTCTACCACAATAAAATACCAAATCACGTCAAAAAATAAATTAATCTTAACCAATAACTCAAAAACACTATAAACAACGATTCCGAACTTTAAAACGAATCACTGCCGTTTCAAAATTTATTTCTATTAAATAATAAACTAATTCAAAACAACGAATCAAAATCATAACAGATCGATCTCCGATCCCGAATAATTCCATCCCCATGAAAGAAGAACAAAAACACCCCCATCGCGGGGGTGGGCGTGAATTATGTTTGCCCGCGCAGAAGCGCGCGAACATACTTACCGCGTTTACTTGGCCATTACCGTAGTCACTTTTTAACGCCGCGGTGCTCGAAGAAAACTGACTTATCAGCGAAGGGAAACGACCGGCTGCAGAATACATGAGACACGACCACCCCGCTCGTGGCCGTGTGCTTAAGAGCGGGCGCGCGAGCTCGCCTCGGAAGCCCGAGAGAAATTGAATTTTAAAAATTCACTCGGGAATTCAGCCTCGGTTCTTCGGCTTTTTTCCCCCGTCCCTCCTACTCCCCCCTGCCCTCCTCCTCCCTAACCCCGGGCTACACGAATCAAGATATTGCCGCGCTAATAGGGAAACTGACTTCGACATTCTGTTCCGGCGAAATTGCGTTTCTACGGTGAACTCGTCCACGGTTATACGTCTTCCGCCGAGAGTTTCCTGATTTTTCGAGCGAACTACCACCACTACTACTACTACTACTGCTACGAGTAGTACTAGTACTGGTAAGCTCGAATTTTATTTACTCCGTCTATTAGGGAATCAAGCTGCAAGGACAGAAATTAAAATGCCAAGAAAGCTTTCGGAATAAGCAGGAGGAACGCGGAGGAACGTGGAACGTTCTTACTTACGGTTCGACGTGTTCGAGATCCCTGTAGCTAAACGGCGTCGCCTCGACAGTCGCGCGATTTACCTGGAAATACGTGCATTAATTCGCTTGGAAGCTGTCTTTTAAAGTCGTACAGTGTTTTAATATTTTATAAAGGAGATACGTTGTGTTTAATAAATTTTATTTAAGTGATGAGTAGAGGGTATAGGTTAGGTTTTCTAAATGGTACTAATAGTTCAGTTTAATCATTTGAAAATTGTTGTGTAATTTATTGTATTTTATTTGTGTTTAATTTATTGTATTTTAATTCGTTTGGAGTTCAATTTATTGCATTTTATTTTGCTTTATTTTACTCGGATTTAATTTACTATATTCTATTCCGTATTATTCTAGTTTATTTGAGTCTACTTTACCGCATTTTATTTCGTTTTGAGTTCAATTTATTGTATTTTATTCCATCACATTTTTATCAAATTTAATTTACTATATTCCATTCCATATTATCCTATTTTATTTCAATTCACTCTATTGTATTTTATTTTATTTTAAGTTCCATTTCTCGCGTTTTATTCTGCTTTATTTCACTTCAGTTCAATTTACTCTACTAATTTACTTTATTATATTTATTATTATTAAATCAACGAGCCTCGTTCAATAATACCAGAATATCCGAGCAGCTTCTACATCCGCCTCACCCACAGTACCGTCGCGAATTAAACAATTGTCTCGAGCAAATACGCGTCGTCGACTTCTCAATTTGTCAAATTGCTCGAAGTGACAGAGGAACAAGAGACGACAGGATTCTACAAAATAGCGATACACGGAGGAATCTACCATCACGAACGAGCGAATCTGATTCTACGCGGTCGAGTAGCTCGCGTCTACGAGCAGAGCGGGCGCGGGAGGGTTTTCTTGTCGGTCGCGACACGGTTTGACACGTTGACACGATTTCTTATGTTCCGGCGAGGGGGAGGGGTGGCGACAATGCACGAGGGACACCGGAGACACGGTCTAAGGGTATGAGGTTGGGACGGATGATGAAAGCGACTGAGGGATGAATGCAAACGAAATGCATCGGGCGACTCGGGGCGCGAGCGCGACGCCGGTTCGACGACGCGCTAGACGGTTAAAGGGGGGTTGAAGCCACCCCCTTCGCGGTACTCGCAGGGGAAATAACTCTTGTGTCCCTAACGCGAGTTTCCCGACGGAAGTTCCATCCTAATCTTAACGCGGTTCACCGGCATGATAGCGCCGCGGAGGATCCTCTCCCCTCTACCCGCGCGGCGCGGGATTTTTCCGGGGAAAATATCTGCCGCGGAATCCGATCTCTCCTGAATTTCATTTCTTCTATTTATGCCGTGACGCGGACGAGGAGTCAAGTTTCTCTCGGCTTACCGTTCCGACTGTTCGCGGTCGAGTGGCGCCACTCGAAATTGTTGTATCGTGTTTCGAGATCATTTTAATCGGCATTCGTGGGTTTCTTCAAAATTATTGAATAATTATAACTCTTTGCGTGTCGGGGATTTTTCTGCTTTTCTTCCTTAATTATTGATTATGAATTTATTAATTTTAAGATTCAGATTTCATATTAATACTAATTACGGTTATTTTAGTACTGTTAAGTGTATAGATCTGTTATTTAATTTTATTAATTATAAATCTGTATATTATAGTACGATTTATATCTTAGTAATTATATTTCTTTATTTTGGAAATTAATAATTTTATAACTATAATTGTAGCTCACTAGTTTCGATAGAATATAGCCAATTAAATTCGACTTAAATAAAACGGAATGAAATACAGTAAGTTGAGCTCAGAACGAAATAAAATGCAGTAAAGTAGACTCGAATAAAATAGAATAATACAGAGTAGAATATAGTAAATTAAATTCGACTGAAATAAAACAGAATAAAATTCAATAAATTAAACTCGAGTAAAATATAGCAGAATAAAATACACTAAATTAAGTAATCAAGTAAAATAAAACAGAAAACTAATCGAACAGCATAACACGATATTTTGCAAGTGCATTAAAAATTATAACTTTTAAAAAAACGCTCATTTTAACCTCCTCAGGGATGAATTTTTATAATAATGAACAGTGACATAACCTTGACATAACCTTAACATAACGCAACAATGAGGCCACTCCTAGCGCGATCGCCCCACAAAAATTCCTTAAAATCGTTGTTTCTCTCTCGCGAACAATAATCGCCTAATAAATGAAATTGGATCCGCGAGTCGGTGAATCGTCTTCGCGATAAGTTCGATCGTTGATGAGAAGGAGCCGGCTGGTATCGATGGGAGAGGGATCCACGCGAATGAGGGATCCCGGGGCCACGTGGACGTCGCCGAAGTAACTCGATCAACGTTTCAGGAATGAATGGATGCTCCGGGTGGATCCCTGAGTGGCCAACCGAGACGAGAAAACGCGAAAGACCGGCTCGTCGCCGTCGTCCCGGCTGATTGAGAATTATAGTCGTCGCTTCGAATCCCTCCGCTCTCGTTTATATCAGTTACCGGGGCAAAGAATCTTACGGGAAGGAGAGGGGGAGGGCGGGGGGGAAGGGCAAGAGAGAGTTCCATCGACGCTTCCCCGACGGCTTATCGTCGCTCCGACGTCGGACCGATCGATGGGAAATTGACGTTGACGCGTTAAACGATTTTCCTTCGGAGATATTCCCCCTCCCGTCGCTTCTTTCTCCAAAGCGCCCCCCACCTAATCTATCACAATATTTCGCAATTTCGGTGCACTCGTTCGCTGAATTATTCGCGCGGCTGGATACGTCGCCTTCGAGCACCTTTCTATTTATGATCGATAGATCCTCGACGCTTGAGCTATCGTTCTGTGTAGCCTGATCGAGGAACACGTGTAATTTGTTAACGTTATTTAGTATCATTTTTAAGGATGTTTCAGTGTGTGGTATGTAACTTGTATATTTTTTATTTTTATGAGAAGCTTGAGGGATAAATTAGTGCATAGTCGACCTTTGTTTATTTATTTGGATAATTGTTGATAGTACTAGGATTATTGTAGTACTATTGAACTATTCTTGAATTTATCAATATTGTTTTAGATTATTTCTAAAGATGTTTTAGTAAATAGTATACTATTAATTTATGTCAGTATTTTGTGAGGAATAATAATAAAATAATAAAATAGTGCACGACCAGCTTGATTTTATACGTTTCTCTAAAAATAAATAATCTGTCAAGACTAGAATATTTATAGTAATACATTTCAATTATTTATATTCGCTAAATTATTTTTCTGCCCAAAAATGTTATTTTGAGTATTTTAAAATTTTATCTTGCATTTCATTGATAATATTTCTGGCTTGTAAAATAATTTAGAATAATATTAAAATATTATATATATTAAAATATACTACACTTATGTTACAGTATATATTGAAGCATATATTCAAGCATGTATTAAAATATATATTGAAGCATATATTCAAGCATGTATTAAAATATATATTGAAGCATATATTCAAGCATGTATTAAAATATATATTAAAACATATATTATAGCATATATTAAAACATACTACAGCATATATTAAAGCATGTATTAAAACATATTTTAAAGCATATATCAAAGCCTACATTAAAGAATATATTAAAGCACATATGAAAGCATAAATTAAATCCTACATTAAAGTACATATTAAAATAAATCAAAAACCATACTAAACTAAACCATCCTAAATCCAGCTCGCTTCCCACGTTCCCCTAAAAATCGCTCCCATCTCGTCAAGAACGCAGACAAATAATTTCTGCTCCCGTCTCCACGGACACCAACAAATAGAGCATATAAAGCGACATCGCGCCATTCATTCCAGCATCGCGGAAAGTATTCGGCTTCGGTTCCGCCCGCGTGCACAGTTTCGGGTTATCGAAGACAAAACTTCCTTAATCTCTATCCGCTCGCTCGGCGTCGTCGTCGTTTCTTTCGATTCGGTGGCTCGAGAAGTCCCAGGAAGTCGGGCCGGCGCTTGCAACCGGAAGCGGCACACGCGTCGTCGAGCCGAATCGCGGCGTTCCCCGATTTCCGAAAGTTTCTTGGCAAAGCCGCGGCGCGATCAAATTCGAACGTGTAACGGACGGCCGACACGGTATTTTATCGACCTTCCCGCCGAATTGTCTTATTTGCAAATGCTCGATAAATTGCGTCGAATATTTGTCAATTTTTATTTCAAGCGTTTCGAGTGTAACAATTCATTTTTGTTCCGTTAGAGTTTTGTTTGGATTGGTTGGATTGTTAGTAAAGGTGTTAATACTTTGCAATGTAATAATATAGTATGGTAGGGTAATATTAATATAATAGAAAATTGATTGATTAATTCATATATGTATACAATATATATATTAATAATTAAAGATATTAGAATCTTGTTAATTTCTCCTAAGTCGAAACGAAATTAAATAAAACAATAAAAATTAATATTATCAAAGAAATTTTTATTTCTTAGCTTTGACTTTTAGCTTTTATTTCGATACGTAAGAAATTAATAATATTCCTACTTAGCATAAAATCTGCGATTCCGACGCCTTATTATGATGCAAGGGGTCGAAGACACTAAATGCAAATTCTACGGTACTTTTGCCACTGTTTATGCACGATCCATGTTCGCGAGGGTGTGACAGAAGAGGGGGGGATGGTGGGATGGGGGGTAGAGTTGCAGCCTACTTCCTCGAAACGCGCGAGCCCTCGGAAACAAGTTGCGAAAGTTTGGCTGGCCGCTCGCTGTCGGACCAGCGCGACGGGCATTGTTCGTCCGCGGAACTTCCGAATTCTTTTAACGGGAGGGGTTGGATGCGCAGAATTTATCGATGCCACGATAAAGTAGCGTCCAAGGAAGTTTAGCGTCTTATCGACTTCACGGCGCGCCGCTGAACGAGACGCGCGTCCCCTCGAACCGTTCCAGCGAATCGTCCGCCTTGCTTCGGACTGTGACGTCTGCGGAACACTGTCCGATTCTGATGCACGGTGTATACGACAGCCGGATACCTGTTGGTGGTCGCTGGTTCGTGTTTCAGAATTTATTTGTTGAGTGCGACGCTTTGCAATTTGATTGAAATTAAGTAATTTGGTCGGTGATTGAAAAGAAGAGATTTCGAATCGCTTGGAAAATTAGGATCGGAAGCATAATTGATTCGAATATTAATTGGTAAAATTGCTGAGGTTATTTATTATTATTAGGGTATTTTATTTGATTTTTACTGCGTTATTTATTAGTTTTATTCGATTATTTTTGATTGTTCGAATAAGTCGAGAAATTCTTTATTAGGTGACTGTGAGTTAGAGATAGATGTTATGAATTAATTTATTAATTATTAGAATTACTTAATTGATAGTTGTTGTTTGAATATTTTATTCGAATAATTTGTTAGCAGTTATTATATCTATTTATTCGAATAATTAGAGAAATTCTTAATTGGATGACTATAAGTCAAAGTTCGACGTTATGAGCTGAACAATTAATTATAATTACTAAATCACTAATAACAACTCGAATATTTTATTCTAATAATTCTTTATACGTCATCGATAATTTTATCTACATACTCGATTAATTCGGATAATTCCAATAATTCAAGAAATTCTGTATTCGAATAATTCAGAAAACACTTCGTTCAATTAGACAAATTCTTTGCTCGAACAAATTCAGGAAAATAGCCTGAAATAAATAAATCAATAAACTAAAACCAATCACGTTAAACTATCGCAAATAGTAGAGGTGCTACAACGCCTCCGATCTTCAACGGGACCCCTGTGATCGATGCAGAAGCGACGTTATCTAAATGTTTCGACGACGTTTCCCGCTCGCTTGATCCCGCGAAATATTTTCACTGATTTCCCCCTTGTCCCGATAACGAGGATTCCGCTGTTTTCCCGGCGTTGCTCCGCATCGGAACGCTCTCGTCAGACTGTCGTTAAAGAAACCGATAGACAGAAACGAGCCGATTAGCGGCGGCCCCTTCTTCCCGCTTCGCCGCCGGTTCATTAGAGTCGGTCTCCCACGCTGATGCTCTTGTCGTTCAATATTCGTTTAGTCGGCCACCGGTGGCCCAACGATCGGTCATTTAGTATCGCGAATGTTATCCGCCGCCGCGAACGAACGCGTGGAAATGTAGGGGATATTATTCGGTTCCTTTCCACAGAATCTCATATGCAGAATGTATAATGGATTATATAGAACGGTTGATTTATTAGTCTTCTTTTATTTTAAGCTTATTTTTTTTATTTTTAAAGTTTCGGCGTCGCATCAATTATTAGTTTGGCGCATATGAAAAGTTGATTTTTATGTGAGTATATATGAGTGTGTTTCTTTTTTCAAAAGCTGTGTTTTTTTGGAAAAATATGCTCCATTTGCTTCGATGCACTTTTTGCAATAAAATTTTAATGCATATATGCCTGTCTCTCTATTTCTCTGAGGCAAGCATCTATATATTAAAATTCTCGATGAGAAAACTGTACATCTCTCCGATCAAGGCGCAAGAATAGCAAGCACAGCTTATAGTAAAACGTAACATAATAATTAAATGATATAATTTTCTTTTTATTCTGCGTTTAAAGTCGCATCAACCACCAGATGGGTTATTAGCGACTCATGACAGTTTTAGTAAATTATATAATTGTTCACAACTAATGTATATAATATACAAAATTATAGGTTACCGTGTACGTTTTAGATTGTTTAAAGCAGTAATAATAAATAAAATTTTTGAGTATAGTCACACGTGTTTCCTTCGGCTTTGCTATAGCGAATGGTCCGTCGTGCGACGCTCCACCCAGAAATTCAAGATCTCACCTGCAATCATCGTCCGGGCACCTCGACGCCTCGAAGTCCGACTCTAACAAGCTTACCAATTACTCGAAACGTTTAGACGTGCCTGGACAGTGCTATCTGCGTCCTGCCAGATGCGTCCGAACGTCTCCCTAGCAGCTGCTAAACGCTGTCCCTCCATCGTCCTCGAATCCACGCATTTGTCAGGCTCGAAGGAGCCGAATCGCGGCCACGGAGAGACTAAGAGAGACTAGGAGAGAGAGAGAGAGGGTCGATTGGTCGGTCGGGGCCCAGGTGTACCCGAAATCTGTATCGTCCTACCGATCTTCCGCTGTTTGGACACTGGCAGCCGCTGTCATTCTCGACGCCTCCTCTACGTGTACCCCTTCACCTCCCCTTTACCTCCCCCTTCTTGTCCTTCCAGCTTCTCCATGAACGCGACCGATATTTAGCGAAAGGCGGAATATCTATCATTGTTCCTTGAAGCATGGTATAACATTGAGAATGGTTAATAAAAATTGTTCCCAATAAAAATTGGCCAACACATAAATTCTGAAAAATTGATATATTAAGTGCTGGTGAATGATATTTTTACTTAATAAGAAAGTAATAACGATAATAATAATAATTAATAAATAGCAATTTTTTAAATATAACTGTATGCTATTTTTGCATAAATGAATTCGTCTTTGTGTTTTTTTAAAAGATTACTAGGGTACTCACATCGAAAATTAATTGCATACTAATGCTATTAATAATACTAACAATAATAAATAAATAGCAATTTTTCCTTGGTAAAATAGAAATACTACAAGCTAGGAAATTTATTTTAGATTTATAGTTGAAACGGTTTCGACAGCAAAGGGTTAAACACGATGCCGCGCATCTATGTCCGACCATAGCCGGGATCATTCTACTGACTATTTCACGGCGACTGTATATAATACTTGGCGCGACGAGACGAGACGAGGACCGCTGTTTATTAGATGCTTCGCGCGGGGTTATGCTCGCCCGTAGAGCCTGCTTTACTATTCATGACGCAGAGTTCGATGGGACGCGCCAGTGGTATCAGCCCGCGTTGAGTCGGACACGGTGACTGAATACGTAGCGCGTCGAAAAATTTGTTCGGGGTAGACCGGAGCGCGGGAGGTGTTACACTTAAATACCTGGAAGAAATTTTGAAATATCTTAAGTAAAAGAAGTCTGTATTATATCAGCCACAGGTGAAATTAACAAATTCTACAGTAAAAATATAATTTAGACATCAAGTGCAACATTTACATTCTTCGTGTCTAAACAAATCTAATCAAACGAGTCTATAATGATAAATTCTAATTTTATACGGTTTTAAGTAGTTTAAGGTCGTTTTAAGTCAGCCACTGGAATAAATACGCATTTAATTCGAATAATTCTGCAATGACGGGAATGGGGTAGATATTATTGAGTAATTAAAGAGCAAAAGGATTGTTAATATGTATTTTTAAGGACCTTGATAAATGGTATTTAACGGTGTTTAATTTCTTCTATACTGCTCCAGTAGAACGACCGTATAATACGTCAGGCGTGAACGAAATCGCTGTACATTACAGTAAGCACATATTCCAGGGGAACCTTGAATGCTGCAGTCGTGTTCTCGGTATCAAGTAAACGTAATGTAACCAACCTGCGCCGTAAAATTAGCAGCGCAGTTACCGTAAGTAGTACAACCTCGTTTTAGTCAGACGCTCCAACTGAATACGTATGCAATCAAAAAGTTTCCGCGCCACCACAAGGAAGAGGGCAGCCATTAGAGAAGCAAACACTGACAAGGGGGAACACGTAGTGTATTTTTGAACCTTGTTTCAACGGTTGAACCTTCACGCACAATTCGATGTTTCGTGTATTTAATTCGAGCGGAAGGTTCGTGCGATAAATCATACGTAAAGGAATGATGGGACGGATTTTAGTGAATATATTTATTAGTTTGCGAATGCAATAGACGTGCTTTGAACATCGATGAGTTAATTTATTCTATCACGTCTCGAGATAACTTTTATACCGACAATGTTTAAATCTACAAATTTTTATACCGACAAAGTTTAAATTTAGAAATTTTTATTCCGACAAAGTTTAAATTTAAAAATTGTTACACCAACAAAGATTAGATTTCAAACATTGTTAACTAGCGAAACTGTTGATATGAGTCACAAGAATTAATTTTGTATGCAAAAAAGCGCATTTTGTTACATAAAATGAAAATACTATGAAACAGGAGAATTATTTATATAATTATTATTATATTGCAAAATGACTTCGAGTGCAAAGGGTTAACAATGTTTTAAATCTAAACTTAGTATGGAAATTATTTTGGAACGCGATAGAGTAATTTTAGCGGTGCCTCCGCTCGACTGTAAAGGGTTAAAAATCAAGTGCGCGTTAGTGGCCTGTCTCATTAAAAGTTGACGTAGACCGCGACTACCTCTACTGCCATACATATTCAATGCACTTTTCCACGGCGAGATATCGCGCGCCGTTCTACCAAGAAATAATGTTTTCTTCGAAAGTTTCGCCCCGCGTTGGCCCGCGAGGTTGACAGAATGTCTTGTTAGCGGTCGCCGACCCGATAAATCATTAGCCGCACGCGAGCCTTGACTCCTTCAGACCCTATTGTTCACGCAACGTGGCCGTCACGGATTATCGATAAAATTCACTGCTGTTTTCGGGATATTAGATTCTTTAAAATGTTTTTCGGGGATTTCTGAGATCGATTTTCTTGTTTTGTGATTTTTTTATTTAATTATGTGTTGTTCTCTTTTCGAATTTGAAGTGGTATTTGAAAAATTATCGTATAATAGGGCGATAGGTTTGCTGTTGGTTTTTTAATGAAGTAGTATTTACTTTTAGAACTTGAGAAATAGTAATAAAATGGGATAATAATTATCCTACTGTCTTTTAAACTACTGTTAACCTACTGTATTTAAAGTAAATTAATTGCGTTCCATTTACTTCCAAAATTAAAAAGATAGTAATAAAAGGTATTAATAATTTTCCTACAATTTCGTAAACGAAATAACAATCCCCTCGTTCAATTTTTATTTATACTCAATCAATCATCCCCTACTGAATTTCCGATTTTAAAAGAACAGCAAATAAACATAACCATTAATTTCCTTCCAGCAATTAGCAACATAAATTCCCTCGCCTTGCAGTACAATTTTTAACACCGAGAACATATCGCGCAATCAGCAACTAAATTAACGACGTACCATTACCTCCTTCGCCTTGAAAAACAACAACAAAACGAAATCATAATTACACCTGTATTTTCCTACTTCCGATCTCGCGATGCAATATTCGACGTAAAAAAAAAAAAAACTGTTCCAACAAAAAAAAGTGAACGGATCGCGTTCCGCGGCGGAACAACAATTAACGTAGACGTCGATGGTAAAACGATTAAAAGCAAACAAAGAGAATCGCGGCGCACTTGCCCGTAAATCTGCGTAAAAATTCGTGCGCAATTACGAAAAAACGCCGCGGACATTTTTCGCGCGCGAACGACGACGCGTTTTTCTCTGTTTAATATTTACCCGCGGCGACTAATTTTCGAAAATGCCGCAGCAGCGATCTCGCATTAAGCGAAAGATAGGGCGCATCCGGCGGTGCGCGTGCGCGCCTTGTTGTTCGTTCGGTGGTGGAAGGAAAAAAAATAGTTCGCGTCCAGACGAAGGAAAAAGCGTCGGAGGGCGACAGTAAATTTACATTAGGCGGCGCGGGCCGGGGCGACACAGAAAAGCTCTTCCGGTCCGCGAGCCGGCCGCCGCCTCGCTCTATTGATTTACATGGCGATCTATCCGTGACGCGGGATCGTCATAGATCGCTCGGACGACGAGAAGCGACGCGGGCGTTCGTCCTGCTTGCGCGAAGCGGTTTCCCGGACCCGGGAACTTTAACCCTTTGCACTCGGATGGTGACTCTCAGGCACCACTAACATTGTTCTTTCACTCTTTAAAATAATTTTTATAGCAACAATGTTTAATTTTAGAAAACATTGTTAAATATGTATAGAACGTCCCAATCAAAAATTTCACTTAAAAATTTCCTTTTTTTTCTGTAGTACCTTCTGTTTTCTACTATATTACATAACTAAAAACAATCTTGGAAAAACGAGATATTAGCACTAAAAAGTAGAATCCTCGCGCTTTAAATTGAGCTAAGTCGCATACTCGTGAGACCATTTTCCACGAAGCTACAGCTTTTTCAAAATCAACGATTCTCCAAAATCTTCTTCTATCGCTTTCACAAATTCAGCGAACAAATAAATGAATTACCAAACCATAATCTTCCATCTCCAATCATCCAAATTTTCTCGCATATTAAACAAACTATCCTCTTGTTAATAAAAAAAATTCCAAGCCGTTATCTCGACCGGAATTCCCCGAATAAATTAATTAAAAGAAATACCGCGAAGCGCGCGCTTATTCGCGTTTTCTCGAACGAAGGACGACATTAAATAAACAAACGAATAAAGCAGAGAGAGAGAGAGAGAGAGGCGCGGCCGTCAAAAAACGATTCCGTAAGGGGGGAATTGGGTCGATCCTTTTTTCCGGGGCATTCGAACGCGCGGCCGGCAAAACAGTCGCGTTTTTTGCGGGCCCGCAGGTGCGCCCCCGCGTTTTAATAAAGTTGGCCGTTTAATTGTCAAGGCTTTTTTATCGTGTCTGGATGCCGCGAAAGGAACGCGCGGAATTGGCCGCGAGCCAGGGCCGCGCGCGCGCCCGGCACCCCGACGCGAATGCTAAGAAGAAAAGTTTAAGGGTGGAGAGCTCTCTTACCGGTTACGACGATAAAAACGACCGGCGATTATTGGACATTTTTTTTCCCCCCGCCGAACTATTAAACACATCAATTCCAAACGCCGCGGCGATTTATCGCCGGATCCACCTCGCCGCGCAATGGACCACTATGTAAAATTCAGTGACAATTTTTATAATAAAGCGCAACGTAAAAGTTTCATTATTAATTTTTCACAATTATTATATATATGAAGTATAATATGACTTTTGTAGAAGCCTTTTATGGTTTAAGGAAACGATGATAAATATAGCATAAAGATATAATAATACAGAAATAAATATAATAAATATAGTAAATAGAATAATATTATATATAATATAAAAATATAATTACTAATTTCTCAGAATTATTATACATATAATGTATGACTGTCGTATAAGCCTTATATGGTTCAAGGAAATGATTAACAAATAAAATACAGTGACATTATTATTTTTTCCAAATTAGTAATTATTCAATTAGCAATACTTTAAAAAGCAGCATAAACCTCATAAGTGAAGAAATTAATGAAATTGAATAAATACCATAACTATTATGAATATTTAAAATTGAGCGTTTTGAGAATAGAATATTTCTCTCCATAGAATCGTTTAACAAATGTCAAATATTATTTAATTATCAGCAGTTAAATAGCACTGTTTTTCTAGTTAATTTTAGTGAAATTTTCATTAAGATATGTGCAATGGTTCAAAAGTTATAACAATTTATCACCGAGCTCTGTAAAACCACTGTGCGCCGCCATGTTTTCCGTGAAATCGTCCGCGTTAAAACGGCGAGTCTCGTCGGACAATGTGAAAGTATCAAGCGACTTCGACAGCTCGCCCGGCTATTATTGCTGATAATCCCGAGGGTTCGATTAATTCGACTCCGGGATTAAGAGAATCCACGGTGCCGAGAACCAGCTGCAACTTCGTTCGCCAGCGAGAGAGCTTAGGATCGTTTCGGAATCCGATCGATTACTTTCAGAGACAAGATGCTCTTGTCGCCTAATTCAGGGCCGTGCGATCGAATCGGATATTGAGACTAGAAGAGCTAATCTTGGAGCAGGATCTCGTGGCTCCGTTTATTTTCGGGGTTTAGCGTTAAGAAATAATAGCTGTGTTAATGGGGGACGAAGTTATGGTTGTAAAGTGAGATGTGCAGGTGTTGGGATTTTATTCGATGTGGGAGTAATTAGGGAGCATGAGTGACTGCGAATTTTATGCTGGATTGTTTTACAAGTATTTCATTGTATTATAGTAGATTTTTATATATTGTGGTATATTATTATGTATTATATTATATTATTATGTATTATAGTCTATTATTACATATTATAGTATATTTTACTATACTGTTATACATTATACTACATTATTATATACTGTACTATATTATTCTATATTATACTACATTACTATATGTTACAATATATTATTATCTTAATCTTACTAAAATAATTAAAAACAGATTTCTACATGGATTTTAACAGTTCTAATTAATGCAACAAATTTTTATTTTGTTTAAAGATTTACATATACTTTTTTAAATATTCTCGTTAATATTCCAATAAGACACAGTCAGCATTAATAAATAATTCTTCAAATTATAATATAATATCAAATAGTAATATAATATATCTAAAAATAAATTGTAATTCCCCGTACAGATATAATAATTCACAATATATTTTCTTTAACATTCTACCAAATGACGTATAATAAATAATTTTTTAAATATTAATAACGTACAATGCTAAAATTATAGAAAACCATGATAAACGTAAAATCGTTGTAAAATATTTGCTACCGTACAGTAACATTACAAATTTACATAAACAGCGACAAGGGAATAATAATTGTTTCTACGCATTAAACGATCCGATGGATTGATAAAATATTGAAATTCGCGGAACGTATTTGTACAATATTAAATTCGCGCATCAAGGATTTGAATAATTTAGGTGTTCGAAAACGCCGTGGGTTTGTTTCGCCGTCACTTCCGCCCGGCGGATAAATAAAATTTTCGCCGGGGGAACGTAATTATTGTTCCGCCGTCGGGAAATTTCTTCGCGCCGCTGTATTTATCTGTAAATACTTGTCATGAAATATTCACACGGTGCCCGCGCGCGCGCGCGCGCGAGCCCCGGTGTATTAAATATTTCCGCGCGCGTTCGATCCGCTCACCGGACGATTTTCGTTATCGTTTTTCGGTTTACCGCCCACGCGCGACCGTAATTTTTTCATAAATCGAAAACAATCTAACGCAGTCGGTAAATTTATTTTTCACACTGGCCGCTTCCCGTTACACCGGCTTGTTTTCGTCGCAAACCCATTAAAAACGCGGTTCTATAGATTTTTATTGTTTTCTCGCCGATTTTGAATTTCATTCGATCAGTTGAAAATATAAAAATTATGGTAAATAATGCTTACGATAATTTTGTTCATATATGAAAAAAAGGTTTAAAGAATATTCTTAAATTGTAGATAGTGAATAATTTTAGTTTGTAATTTTTATAAGACAATTAAAGATATAATTTTTTAGAAATTGTGAAATGTGGAATGTAAGTTTTTAAATAATTATGAAGTGATGGAGGAAATATGAAAATGATGATTTTTAAAATCAAGAAGTTGAAATTGAAGGAATAATAGTTTTAACAATGAAAATCACTGAAAATTGAAATAATAATAATTTTAGAATCGCAAACTGTTTAATAATGAAATAATAATAGTTTTAGAATAGAAAACTGTTTAAAATTGAAATAATAATAGTTTTAGAATTGCAAATTATTTAAAATTGAAATAATAATAGTTTTAGAATAGAAAACTGTTTAAAATTGAAAGAAACTATTTAAAATTAAAATAATAATAACATCAAAATAGAAAAGTATTAAAAATTGAAGTAATAATATCTCCAAAATCAAAAACTATTTAATTCGTCTCAAACTCCGAACGACAGTTTAATGGGCACCGTAATTGATACACTTGCCCCGGTACCGTGAAAATCGTTCGCGGAGGAAACCCCATCGCAATCCCATTAGCACTCGATCAAAAAGCTCGGGCATCCGACAAAAATAAAAGCTGAACGGCGGAACAACGTGCATCTAAAAATTCGCGTCTAAAATCCGCGGACCCGTTCCGATGAATCGTGTCCGGCGAACAACGATACCCGGGGGCGCGGCATTTACAAATCGCGTGCTCGAAGGATTCCTTTGGAAGTGCCTCCGAGCGCGGAAGTGTCCTCGTGTCGATGGTGTATCGAGTGGCGGGACGTTTCGACGCGGTCCTTTTTCAACAAAAAAATCCCGATTCGGCGGCTGTCATGGGGTAGGAAAAACGATGGCTCTTCGCCGTGTACAACCGGCCCGCCGACAGATAAACCGAGCCGGGAAACATTAATAGATTCATACCGGCGGCCCTGCGCGAGCCTGTTTTCGAGCATTTTATCTCTATTTTCCGGCCGCGCGGACATCGCAGGCCACCGTTGGTGCACGCGCGCGTTCGCCGAAAAATCCGCGCTGCCTACGATCCTGCGGAGCGCTCGCTCTACCGGCAAGGAAATTGGAAATATGGCAGATTGGTCTGGGCACGGGGGCGTATCTGGAACAACCTCTTATAATGACGTATCCCCTTTCGACGAGATTAATATTTTATTCAATGATAAAATCGCGATGGATCCTGAGAGCGTCGTTGGGGAGTCTGTGGTCTATATTGCTCGTTTTCCGGAATTTTTTCCTAGGCATTGGACATTCCCCCGGCAATTTTATACGTTGCCAAATTGTTGGTGCATGTTTGAAGAATCTTCGCAATTTTTTTTATTTATGATTGTTTATTCGATTTAAAAATAGAGATTGTTTAAAAAGAGCGGTAGTGGAGGGTGTATGGTGAATGTTCTGGCGAGATTTAAGAATTTTTGTTGGAATTTCTAGCAGATATTTTTTTTCTTTAATTTTGAGGATCTTTTAGTGCATGTTTAAGCAATGATCAGGAATTTTCCTAGGTCGAAATGTTTATTTATCTTAAAGATATAATTTATTTTTCTATACGCTGTTATTCGAGTTTTGTAAAAGAAGAAGTCTATGGAGACGATTAGGTAACTTTCAGACATCGTTTTGAAGAATGTGTTACAGATGAAAATTTTAAACTTTGTAGACTTTTTAACGAATATTTAAGCAATATTCAGAAATTTTTCCAAATTATAATATTCGTTTATTTTAAAGATACAGCTTCTTATTCTGAACACTGCTGTCAAGACTTCGCGAAAGAAGAAAACTAAGAAGACGTTCCAATCACTTTCAGATACTGTTTAAAAAATATACCACCAGAGATAACAATTTTAAACTTCGTGAACTTTTAAGCGCATATTTAAACAATATTCAGGAATTTTTCCAGATCAAAATATTCATCCCCTCTAAAGATACCCCTTTTTTTCTGCACACAGCTGCTGCAGCTTCGTAAAAGAATTCATCCAAAAAGAACCTTCCCCCAACTTTCAGACATTGTTTAAAAACTCTCCATTACATATATCGATTCGAAACTTCGCGGTGTTATCGATGCATAATTGAACCCTGTTCAGAATTTTTGCCAAGCCGCGACGTCGCCCCGTTCCGAAGTTACAGCTCGCTTCCGGCACACACAGTATATTCCCCCCGTAGAACGTCAAAGGGCGAGAATTCGTCGATTTCGGGCGAAACGAAGAGACACAGGGTCGAGGACCCTTCCAAAAGTGGATTTCCTTAAACTTCCATCGGAAGTGATTCAAACTTGCCGGCGAAATTGATTTTCAAACTTTTCCGGCTCTTTTTCGCCACGAACATTAGTTAATTACTTCGCCGACAAGCTTATTCCCGCGGAAGTTTCTTCGTCCTCGCCGGAGCATTTTAAACAAAAAAGAAAAGAAAAGAAAGGAAAGGAAGGAAGAAAGAAAAACAAAAAGAAAATGGAAAGTACGAGGCGAAACGACACCGCGTATGTCAATGTATTAGCTCGCCGGGCTGCCTTCGAAGAGAGTTCATTGTGTAACTTACGGGGCCGAGCTTAATGGAATTTTCCGTGGCGTTTATCGAACACTCTCTCTCTCTCTTAAAGATTACACGGAATCGACGAGCCGCCCACACCATCGACGGCGAAACGTTTCATTTATGGCGTAAACCGACGCTTACGGCGACGCGCACTGTAATCATCGAATTCGCCGTTTTAACGCGTCGTAACCTTCGTCACCCGAGCATAATCGAATATATACTTTCATATAATGATGGATCGAGCGTTGATCGACTTTTGCAATAAACAACGCTTCGTAATTATTATAAATATCGAATTTTTCCGAGTTAATAAATGAAATTAGGAAGAAACTATAAGGAAATTAAGAAAATTTTAGCATATCGCTACGCTATTTTTAAATAATTAAGATAGTCGAGGTTGCAAATATATTTTAAGTTAACTATTGCTGCTCGCAAATGGCTCGAATAATTTTTATTTCGCGTGGTGTATTTATTACATCGTTATGAATAAATGGACGAACTTTGGGACTCCATAGCTCACGAAATTTATGCAGCAAAAATGCAATAAAAATGCAGTAAAAATGCAATTCACTGATCGATGCACTCCTGGTCGATTAAATTAGGTTTTCAATTTATTTATCTAGACAATTATGAACATGAAAACAACAGAACTCTGTCAATTATTCTGTCGAAACCTTACTATCTACAGTGATCACGTTCAATAACTATTACAGCGTTCTTCCTATTATTATTAATAAATTGCACTGTGTCGAGCCCAAGCACCGGCTTCGTCGCCTCTATCTCTCCTGCGCGGAGTTAATGATAGTAATTGCTGGTATACCATTGCGCGCGACTTGGATCGAGCTACTTACATGAGAAAATTACATGTGTTTAGATAATGACGAATTCAGACGTCAGGGGTTCGGATAATCGAGGCTCTACTGTACTTTCTTCGACATCGAACGAACACGTAACTATCCATCAAATCTATCATAATGTCTCACGCAAGCTATGTCGTACTCACTCGTCGTTCTTCCCGATCACCCTGTCAAACTGTTCGACAATAATTCACCGTCTGCAACCACTCGTCCTAATCGATGTAAATCGACCGTAGCATTGTCATTACGATTGTCAAACACGATTTGTATCGCGACAGGAAAGTCTACGGTTTATTAACAGATCACTGTCGCTCGTTTCTTTTTTAAATATTAATCGACGTTAATTAAATGTGAAATTATATATAATATAATTAATAGCACGATATTCTATTGACCAGATGTCGTCCAACTTTGAACTGCTGTAGGTTGGCGAAAAAAAATCGTGGAGAGGTCTAGCTTAGCTCATTTTAAAGCGTAAAGTTTATATTTTAATACTGATAAACTCAAATTTTTTTTTAAGTAATTTTGTTAAAGAAATTTTTTTTTTAAGAAATGAGCTGAAAATCGAAGATGCATATGGTCCTCTTTTTCACCTTTAGTTTTCTATTCTATTATAAATAAAAACAATTTTTGAAAAAATAAAGTCCAACAGTCTTAAAAAACTAGAAGCTTTACGCTTAAAACTAAGCTAAATTGCACAACAAAACAATTTTTTTTCACGAAGCTACATCTCTCCAAAGTTCAACAATATTTCCACTACGAATCGTCACGAAGTCTCTCAACTAACATTAATTTGCCAACCATAATCGCGCACCTCCACTGGGAAAATTTTATGTAATCATCGACGAGGCACCCTCTCTCCAACAAAATAAACATCGAATCGATCGGCGCGGTAGTTTATCCAAAATAAATTGTTGCAAGCCGGTGGTAAACGACGGCGAAGGAATTCCGGAAGTTCGCGTCGTCGCGACGGGGGGGTCGGAGAGTCGATTGAAAGCCGGGGTCGATCCCGGGCTGGGATAAAAATTTCATCGTCCGATCGTCGGTCGGATTCTCGTCTCCGGGTAATTAATTACGAAAGGGGGCTTCTCCTCGGCTCGATCGGGAAGATCAGGAAGCGTCGGTGGATAAAAGTTTCCTCCGCGGAAGACGGTCCCCCCTCGTGTTTCCTCCTCGCCTCTCCGCCCTCCTCGATTTGCTTTTTGTTTGCTTTCTATCGACGCGGGGGGGTTAATTGAGTCCGACGAATTAATCTTGTAAAGAGAGAGCGAGAGAGACAGATAGAGAGAGAGAGAGAGAGAGAAGAGAGAGAAAGAGAGAAATTGAAGGGGAAAGAAGAGAGAGAGAGAGAGAGGGAGAGAAGGAGCTGACTTCGGCGCGGCTCGATTACGCTCGAATTTGCGTTCGTTTTTCCTCGGTTTTTCTTTTTTATCGAGGAGCCTCTGGATCTTGGACCGAGTCCCAGTGATTTATAAACAGTTCCCAGGTTCTTTCTTTCTCCCAGTCAATTAATTAATCTTCGCGGAGAGAGGTTCGACGAAGTTCGGCACGCGGCGCCGGAATTATGATGTTATCGCGTAAGCTGCGCTCGTTAGCGCTCGTATTTTCCAAATTGCCACTCCGGAATGCGGCTGCTGTTTACTTTGGACTGTGTGCTTTGCATTATTCGCGACTGCGGATGTTAATTTGCAATTTTAAGGCGAAACTCGCGGCGAGGAGAGCTCGCTCTCTCTCTCTCTCTCTCCGTCGGGATTCTACGCTGCGTGGAAATTGCGGAAAGAGTTTCGAGCGTTCCGAGTTCGAATCGAAAAATTTTGTAGGAAATCGTAGAATTTAACAGATACTCCGTGCAGGAGATTAATGTTAACCCTTTGCACTGTAACAACGAGAGACTCGTGACGCGCATTTTGTATCTAATTTAATAAATATAATTGCCAGTCGTTTCTGGTAAAATCGAACGAAATTTTAATTTTCTATCGTGAAAATTTCGATTTATTAAATTAAATAAAATTTGGATTTATAAAATTAAGGAAATTATTAAGGAGGACGAAATACTAATCGACTCAGGTGAGAGAGAGAGAGAGAGAGAGAGAGAGAGAGAGAGAGAGAGAGAGAAGAGCCTTTCCAGCGTCACCGAAATTGGTCACGTGTAAGAAGGGATTTTTCGATCGAGAACCATGTCGTGCCAGAAAAGTACAATGCAGGACAACGTCGATATTAAAAAAGAGAACAAAGGCGCGCGACAAGGAGGCACGGGGAACAACCGACCGATCGATGATATTCTAAATGGAACCGCCGGGCTACGGTCGGGCCATTTGCAAATTACGGGAAATGGCGCGCTCGAATTACGATTTTTAATCACGTTTTGCGGAATTTCATTAGGTCAAGTTCCGTGTCATTTGCCACGTCCGTACAAGCACCTCTCGATGTATTAACTCGATAGACCTAATACGGCACTCTTCGCAATTATTTAAACATTCGATCACCCTGCTTCGCACCTCGTTAATTTGTCATGAATATTCCGCGTCAATATTTTTATGGATATTTCAATTATTGAGAAAATGCCTTTTCCAGTTTCGGTTCTTTTGGAAATATTTATTGATTGTTCGTAATTTGTTTGAATGTATTGCTAATTATTTAAAAATGCAATCTATTTGACAAGGATTTTAGTTGAAATTATTTAGATTTCGTTTTTGTCTGTTATGATTATTTTTAAAATATTTATAGATTGGATCGAACTTGTTTGGCTTATTTTCAAGCACAATTACTTTACACTAAAAATAGCTACCCTTAATATAATATATTGTTTTATAACAATGTCAAGACTGGATTTATTAAAACTGAATCTTTAAGTTAATATACACTCCAATAAAGAGGTTTACATAAAAATCTCTCCAAAAATCATTTCTATAACATCGACATTCTTCTAACAAAAGCAAAAATCAGAAAACAACCCTTTCGATCGATGTGCAAGTTCCAATATTAATATTTATCAAATAAGACAAACAAAAATGACCAAAAAATAAAGAGAAACAAGAATAGACAAAACAGAATAATAATAAAATAAACCAAAGACACAACAATCGTTCCGACTATTTGAAAATAACCGCACAGTAATTGGCTCCACTTTCCAACGCTCCACGACCAATTTCGACTAAAACGGTAGAATGTCCATCGCGGAACGTAAAATTGCCATTTTCTTTACGACGAGTATACTCGTCGTTCGCAGCTGAGAGGTTAATTTCGCCGAAATCGATGTCCGAGCACGGCGAAACTGTTCCGCGAGGTAAAAATCGCGAGTGCTCGCGGAGCATCTTCGACAGATCCCGGCGTCGCACAAAAGAGGACAGTCGTTGGCAGCATCTGGCCTCGAAACATCTCCCCCGGAGGGTTCTTTCAGGGACCAGGCTCTGCCAACGACGTCCGTTCTCGACGGCAGCAATACGTCCATAACGGGGAGACGGAGACGGAGATAGGGAAGACGATGGGGTGATGGAAGTAGAGATCAAGACAAAGATAGAGATAATTAGGTAGAAATAGAGATAGAGATAAAAATAGAGATAAAGATAGTGATAAAAATAGAAATAAAAATAGAGATAGATAGAGCTAGAAATAGAGATAAAAATAGAGATAGATAGAGCTAGAAATAGAGATAAAAATAGAGAGAGATAGAGCTAAAAATAGAGATAAAAATAGAGAGAGAGATAGAGATAGAGATAGAGATAGCAATAGAAATAAAAATAAAAATAGAGATAGATAGAGATAGAGATAGAGATAATTAGGTAGAAATAGAGATAGAGATAGAAATAGAGATAGAGATAAAAATAGAAATAAAAATAGAGATAGAGATAAAAATAGAAATAAAAATAGAGATATATAGAGATAGAGACAGAGATAGAGATAGAGATAAAAATGGAAATAAAAATAAAGGTAGATAGAGATAGAGATAGAGGTAAAAATATAGTGAGATAGAGATAGAGATAGAGATAGAGATAGAAATAGAAATAGAAATAAAAATAGAGATATATAGAGATAGAGATTGGAATAGAGATAAAAATAGAGATAGATAGAGAGAGTTGGAGAGAGAGAGAATTAGACAAAATGAGACACTGACAGAGAAATCAGAGTCACAGACAAAGAAAAAGAGAAAAATGGAGACCCTGATGAAGAAACAGAGAAACAGAGAAAAACAGACAGTGAAAAAGAACTAAAAGGAAATAGAAAAATAGAGAAAGAGAAAACTCCGAGAGAAGGAGGAAAATCCTAGCAACGAGGCCGTCTAAACGCGGATCGAAGTAGACCGACCATTGTTGCCGGTTAATTAAGGGAATTGATGAAAGATTAAGGAGTTCCTCGGCGACGCCCGTTATTCCTCGTTCGACACACATCGCCGAAAAGCCGATCCCCAGCAATCTTCGCCGAGTTCCGCGGGCCACGATCGAACGCATTGTGCGCCGGATATCGCGTCTCCCAACCTGCCACGGGAACTTCCGCGGAACTTGTAAAACGACTAGCGTCGTTTTTGGTAACAAGTTTCTCGAACTATCAAAAAAGTATTGGAACCGATTTTTTTAAAAAAAAAGCGAAAGACAATTTTTCCTGCAATGCTATAGGGTGGCTTGAAACTTTTGTAAAATCTGTAGAAAATTTTTCTGGCAGTCGAAATTACTATGGATTTGAAGCTCGAAGCTTCCCCTTTACAATGGCGTCTCAAAATTTGGTCTACGATTTTTTTCTGTTGTTTTATCGAGCTCCAAGCGCGAGGCGATTCTTGCGATAATTAGACGATTTTGCAGCGACGAACTTGGTCTCCGTTTTTACTGCATAAAATTGTTAATAAAAATCGTAGACTAGTTTTCGAGGTCTCGTTTGAAAGAGGAGACTCTGAACTTTGATATCGTGGTCGAATCGGTTGAGAAAAAAATTTTTCGTGGATTTTGGAAAAGTTCGAATTCGTTGCATTTTGCAGGGTGTTATAGCAGAGATACATTTTCTGTTTTGCATTTCTCTCTTGCACTGTGGCGTGTGAATTAAGTTTATAAAAAAATGAAAAATACGTTGCAAAAGTAGAGGTGTTTCCAGCTTTAAAACAAGGGTATATGCATCGTCCTACGATCTTCTTTAACGAAGTCATCAACTATCTTCGAAAACCCGAGAATTTCTATTTAATTATTTTTCTGCATTGAGAATTTTTACTTCGGCTAATATAATTAAATCGACGATGTTTGAATTAATGATCAGAAGCGTTCGCACCGCGCCACTCATCAATTCTAAACGAATCACTGCTCGTCCGCCATTAATATTCAGCTGGCAAAGTGCTCGCAGGCTTTCCGCAACGAATATTTCTACGGCCGTGCGCGCCCTTAATAATTCATCGGCGATCCCCGCCGCGATAAAGACGCGTTTCAGCAAACTATACCCGCCGCGCCTAATAAAAGTAGCATAACCCCGGTGGGAACCGCGTGTCACGCTTGCAAAGCCCTCCGCCGCCCGCAAACCGCATCGTTTCACCTTAACCCGCAATTTCTGACGACCGCAACTTACACGCCGCTTGTCGAAACTCCATTAAACCCGTTAACAGCTACGCGGACCCTTGACCGCGCGTCGATACCTTGAAATTTTAATTCGATAGAGCCGCTTGACCCACGCGCGCCCGAGGATCGAAATTATTCCGCGATGAAATTACGCCCGAAAGGATCCCCGCCCAAGTGCACCCTTTTCCGCCTCGCCGAATTAATTCGTCCGTCTTCTGTTAACCCTTTCCACTATCATTCTTTTCACGCTGCAGCGATTAGCATTTATTTATCCTTCGTTCGAGTTCTGAATTTAAGTATATATTGGAAGTTATCGATTGACTTTGTTATTTTAATTTGTCACTTGTTCAATATGTTGATGCGCGTTTAATGTATTGATTTAATGTATCGGCGCGCGGTTTATATTTTAATGTATACTTTGTGACTTAATGTGCATTTTGTATTTTAATGTATCATTTATATTTTAATGCGTGTCTTATGTTCCAACGTGCATTTTATATTTTAAATGTATATTTTACTCTTCAATTAAAAGCATTATTCAGATATTCCAAAGAAAATAATGTTCAAAGCGACACACGATGTACGACGCTCATTTCTTAATCTGCATTTATTAATCGTATAGAAGGGTTATACATAACGCATTTCATATAATTGATTCCAGTGACTCATAAAACACTTACACTTTTAAAAATATTTTTAGACAAAACAAATAATAATTTTCCAACTATTTTATAACTTTGTATAAATATGTTCAATAGCGCCTCTAAGTCGTCGTTCGAGAGCAAAGGGTTAATATCTTGTAGTAAAATGATTTATGGTTTACGTACTTACACATCTAAACATTTTTATTATCTTTAAACACTTGCACTTTTAATAATCTTTCTAAACGAAACGAACATCAATAACGAACTATTTTATAACTTTCTATAAAAATGTTCAATAGCGCCTCTAAGTGGTCATTCGAGAGCAAAGGGTTAATATCTTTTACTAAAATGGTTAATATCTCGTAGTAAAATGATTTATGGTCGACGTCGTGTTATCATTTTTCTCGGTGGGACAGCGCCCGTACGCAGACGGAATTTGGCATTTGCGGGGAGATCTTGGAGGGCCGTGTGCGCGCCGCGAACGAGGTTGCCCCGGTTAATTGAAGAGGGGGATCAGAGATTGACGGCGGTTATTGTCGCGAGGGATTAATCGCCGGGCTAATACAAGCGGACCTCTAAACCCCGGTCAGCGAATGGACCTTACCGCGGCCTGCGATCGTCCTGTATACACAGGACTCTTGCGGTTAATGGCCGGGACCGCGTTCCGCGTTACCGGTCGGCGGTTTCGGGACGATTCCGAGCCGGACCGCGCGGGGGCTCTCGGGTAATTTAATGTTTCCACGGCAATCCACTTAGCATCGTAACGCGGGCCACCTTGACTTAAGTGCCGGCCGCCGCCAACACCGGGAATCCTTCGCGGAGTCCGCCGCGCTCTGTCCCCGTTGTTCGCGTTAATGAACGTTCACGCGGCCATTAGAGGCCACTTTGCAGCCGTTGCCCGATTAGCGGACCTTCCTACTCTGGATTGATGACGAAACTTCCGGCCGTTTCGCGGCTCGAACCGTTAAAAGAACCGGAAGCGGCGGGAAATTGCGGCACGCCTATCGTCGATCTTTGAAATTACGCGGGTTCGCGGGGAAACGTGCTACGCGGTTCTATGGGAGCTCGTTTTGAAGAGCGAAGTGTCCACTTTCACGCTATTGTGTATAAACTTTGCGCAACTTCTCCTTTCTTTACAAATTTTATTTATTTATTCGAGGAAACGAGAAGCCGATTTTCTGCGAGCACGGTTTTGACGCTTTATATAATTCCCAGGAACTGCAAGAATTTTTATTCGTATTTCTGGCAATGCTATCTTGTAGAGCGAAGTTTTACCTTCAAAATGACTATTCGAAAGTTGATCCACGATTTTTTTACTAGGTTTTATGGTTAATAACCATACTCGCGATGCGCGAGTGAATCGGTCGGTGCTAATCCTAATTGCACTTAGAGCGTCGCAAAACCGTGAGAAAAAATCGCAGCTTAACTTTTGAGGTCTTGTTTTAAAGAAGAAACTTTCCTCTGTAAGATCGCGTTTATGATAATTCATAAGAAAATTTTTTAAACTTTGTATAATTGTTCGAATTTGCAAAATTTCGTGAGAGAGAGCTGTCTCGGTTCTCAAGTATTTCATGGCGTGATATGGTTTATTTTTCCACGTGAAATCGATTTCATTGAACGTTCTCGATTAATACCGTTCTACACGTTGCCACGCGCATTCCGGATTTCCTTTGAGGTCGCCGGCCGAAAGACGGTATTTCGTTAGTCTCTAATAACCCGATCGCGCGCCCCCTCCATTGAAACAGCACGTCGAATTGAAAACGCTGAACCACCATAATTTCGCCGCGAAGTCGTCGAACGGCACCGCCGGCTCCATAGATCCAATTAACCGTGAAATTACTCTCTGAATAATTCGACGGCCAATGAAACGAAACGAAACGAAACGCTTATTGCGTTCCCGCTGCAGAATTAACGTGTCCCGGGTATAAATTATGAAACGCAATTACAATTAATGGCGCCGGGTACGTTCGTTATTCAACGGGTTCGCATCGCGGTTTTCTTCGGCCGTTGCCGGATCGGAACAAACTGTTGTTCGGGAAGAATGTTGTAATACAAGTATGTGAACTTTAAATTGTTTACCTGCATTGTTGTTACATTTGCCGAGCTTTCGAAAAACGAGGAACTTCAATTTTACCTGGACCTTGCTGGAAACGAAGCTTCTGATACCTGTTTTACTGTTTTTCGGGAGCCGTGGCTGGGTCAGTGGAGACCCTGGCTTGTTAATTCATCCCCCTAAAGATTATTAAATAAATCCATCGGAGTCCTTTGTGAGATTTATCGCAAAAGAGTTTAATACTTCAATATGCCTCGCTCGATTTGTTCAAATGCAATTGTGCGTTAAATAATTTTATTTCATATCTTACTCTTCAGATATTTATTCCAAACTTTTTTGTAAGATAGATATACCATTATATTACGTTGACAAATTTTTTCAGTCAGATTGGTTCATCAGCAAGTTGTTGAAAAATCTTTCAAAGTCGTCGGTTTTCCATATCGCTGATTTCTCGTTGCGTCACCTGAGATTTCAACTGAGTCGTGATCTGTTTTTAGGCGTCTTTGCAATTTTGTGATGAAAGTGCAACGCGGCAGCAAGGTTTCTTGAAGTCGTAGGAGTGGGAAGACGCGGTGTACTAATTCGAGATCACCGAAATCAAAGCCCTCGGCGCGTTTAACGCGAGACAGTTCGTGCAAGATTTATCCGCGCCGAGAGGCGCCTCGGATGGGAGTCCCGATTTTCCACGGCCCGGCGCGGCTTTCCGTCGATTTTCCCGGATAAGCTTTATGCCGGTTGAAAGCTCTTTACACCTGCCACCGGTAACCGCGTCGCGTTTATTTTCCTTGCCGCGCGCACCGGATGGATCCACGGCCTTCGGCTGCGGTCGAAACAACGCGAGCGGGACGAGACGGCTTGCGAATATTTCATTTGTGAGTCTTAAATGAGAGTTTTCCGATCTGAGAATCTTAACTAGAGGTTTTCCTAATCTGCGAGTTTTGACCAGAAATTTTCCTGACTTGTCAATCTTAGCAAGGAGTTTCCCCGATCTGCGAGTCTTAACTGGGAATTTTTCCCGATCTGAGACTCTTAACTGGGAGTTTTTCGCGATCTGAGAGTCTTAACTGGGAATTTTCCCAGTCTGCGAACCTTAACTAGGAATTTTCCTGATCTGAGAATCCTAACCAGGAATTTTTCCGATCTGCGAGTCTTAACTGGGAATTTTCACAATCTGTGAGTCTTGACCAGGAGTTTTCCCGATCTGCGAGTCTTAATTTGGAATTTTCCCGATCTGCGAGTCTTGACCAGGAGTTTTCCAGATCTGCGAGTCTTGACCAGGAGTTTTCCTAATCTGCGAGTGATAACTGGGAATTTTCCCGATCTGCGAACATTAACTGGAAATTTTCCCGACCTGCCAGTCTCAGCAGCCGTGGAAAACATTGCCAAGAACCGTTTTTACTTCGTGCTATGTCCCGCGAAAGAGTTCTCTGACCTGGATCCATCGCGACTCTGAAAAGGGTCTGCAATGTAAATCGACGTCTACGTTGCATACTGTAAAAATTGGATGGTACATTTAATTGGTGAAAAAGGTTGAGCGAATCTGGGTTAATTAGCGATGTGTTCGTTGCAGAGCTCGACAAAAAAATATTAATATAATGCTAACGGTTTAATTAGTGCTGCTGAAATTGTTAATTGCGACTGCATACCTTTTTGATTGTCAATCGTAATTAACATGTAAAAATGCGATACCGACGTAGAATACGAAGTGTACAAATGCAAATAATATAAAGTACGTAACAATACGTGATTCAATATAATATAGAACAATGTTAATATGAAGCAAGAGTAAAATTAAAGAAATGCAATATACAAAAGAATGTGAAATATAGGACAATACAAAATTGAAAAAAATACAAAATACACTACACTAAAGAATAGAAAAAATTTAAGAATGCAAACCAACACAAAATTCAAAATAATACAAAAAATATATCACCAAAGAACAAAGAAGAATTCGAAATTTAAACCAATACAAAATTCGAAACTATACAAAATACAGCACAATATAAATCAGAGAGAATGCAGAATATAACCCCATAAAAAGCAAACACTCCAAGTATAATAATAAAATCAAAAATGTATACTAACAACAATTCCAAACAGAATCGCATAAAATAACTCACTCGATTCCATTAAAACTGAACAACCATCGACGAACACTTATTAATCATCGTCCTCGCAACGATGAAAGTTCACCGACCGACGATCACACCGATCCAATCGGTTAATTCGATGGTCGTCCGTTCGACGATTAATTATCTTGATTCGTTTCCATCAATCATTCGATCAAACGAATCGTATCAACGGATCGATTTCCCAAGGCTCGTGTTCCATTCCGACGGGGACACGACGGGTTCGCAAGAATTTTATTCGTCGCGGTGTCGCATCGCGAAAGGATTTATGGGAGTTCCTATGGGGTGGTTCATCTTCGGACGGGATTTTCGTTCCGGTGGAAATTTTGTACATTACCGCGGGCGAATTTCCCAGAGGCTCGGTTGCTAATTTCAACCACTGTGCAATTAAGATCCACGATCAATCAAGGGGGTCCGGGCATTTCGTGAGCCAGCCACTTACATCTGCGGATCCCTGCACGCCTCTCTCTCCTCCTACTCCTCTCTTACCTCACCCCCGCTCCGCCCCCCCTTACCGTCCTATTTCTACTTGCAAACTGAAATCAATCACAATCCGAGCGGGTCGCCGAAGGCGCGCCAAGTCCCGCGCCGAACACGCCTAAGTTTCGTCATTAACACGTGCATTACTTTGGCGATTTACGCGGCATTAATTTTCACGGCGACCGCGGCCATTCCTGTGGGACAACATCGCGACGAGCATGGGGTGTTCATGGGGAGAACAGATCGGTTGTCGTGCGCTTTTTTATTGATCCTTTTTAATGTTGTATTTGTTTATTGAATCCTCTTTCTCTTGATTTTCTTGTTCTTCTTTTTTTTTCTTTTTGTTCTTGTTCTTCTTTTTTTTCTTTTTGATCTTGTTCTTTCATATAGTTTAAAGAAGCTATGGAGGCTATGTAATTGCACAGAGTACTATGGAATACTATAAGATACTACAGAATGCTATAAAAGAGTACAAGATGCGACGAAATGTTATCAAATACTATAAAACACTGTAGAATATTATGAGATACTGTAACATACGATGAAATACTATAAAATACTGTGAAATACTCAGAAATATTATAAAATGCTATAAAATGCTATAAAATACTATGAAATAATATAAAATACTATGAAGTAATATGACACGCTATGAAATACTATAAACTGCTATAAAATATGATAAAATACTCTAAAATACTCTAGAATACTATAAAATACTATAAAATCCTATAGAATACTATAAAATATTGTGAAATATTATAGAATGCTTTAAAATATTGTGAAGTATTGTAGAATACTATAAGATACTGTGAAATATTATAGAATGCTATAAAATACTGTGAAATTTTGTAAAATAGTGCAAAATTCTACGAAATGCTACGAAAAACTAAAATGCTACAAATTAGCCTAAAATAATGTAAAATACTATAAAATGCTATATAACACTATAAAATGCTATATAATACTATAAAATGCTATATAATACTATAAAATGCTATATAATACTATAAAATGCTATAAAATACTGTAAAATACTATAAAAGTCTACAAAATACCATAAAATAGCACAAAATTCTACAAAACTCTACAAATCGATAGAAAATTCTCCAAACTCCTAAAAACAAGAAAATGATAAAATTCGAGCGAAAATTCTCTCAGTCCGCGTGCTGGGAAATGCTGAAAACGCGAGCCGCTTGGCATCGAAAATATAATTAGCTCTCTCCTGCCGTGGAACGAGGACCAGCTGTCGTTTAAAACGCGCGGTTGGTTGCAGGATCGAGCGATCGGTATCCCGCCGCAGTGTCTCCGGTAACAAATTATCAGGATCAACCGGCGATTATTGAGACTATCAGATCACCGGATGGGGCTCGGGTCGTTCAAGACTATCCGGTTCCCGAGGGCTCAAGGCTTTATCAGATCGCCAGGATTATGAGGGAATCGGAATTATCGAATCATCGGTAGCATCGGTTGGTTATTGGGATTAGCCGGGCCATCGTCGTCGTTCCGACGCGTTAACTCTTTGAGGCACAGGATTTCAGATCGAAAATACACCCATGTTGCACGGGAATTTTATCGGATTTCAAATGAAACAAAATCGATATATTTATATTGATAAAGGTATAACATCGTGTAAAAACAAAAAAATAGTAATAGTTAATTTAATTCGTTGTTATTGGGTACCCTAAAGAGTTAAGGAACGCAGGTATCAAAATATCAAAAGGTGTTCAAAATCTACGGTTCTTCTCTGGATCGTCGACGACGATTTACATTTCGGCGAGCGGAGCCGCGACGCTGTTTTCGCGGCGCGGAGAGTTTCGCGCTTCCATTCTCGATACGTTCACGGTGAGTTATGAGTAGATTTGCATATAGAAACTGCGCGCGGATTCCCACGTATACGGCCGCCGGCTAAAGTAGACAGCTGACACTCGGGGACGCGGAGTCGCCGCCATTAAATTCGCGGCGTTGCGCCGTCCATGCCGGATTAAGTGTCCTTCGAAAGGAGCCCGCTTGATCGTCCGCGAGAGGCTAGGATTAACCCTTTGCACTCGAAGCCATTTTAGCTGGAAATCTGAGACAATTTTTCTGGTGTATTTCCATTTCAAGCGACAAAATGCATTTTATGTATACCAAATTAAATCTCGCGATTCATACAAACTTTGAAACGATTTTAAGCTGTATTACCCATGGGAGTTTTATAATATTATTATACTGAAATTAAAGCTAGAAGTGCCTGCTTTGAGATAGGGTAGATTAGATTTAATAAGAGTGCCAGAATTATTTATAAAAATTGAAAAATCGAGGCAATCGATTCGAAGCTAGTCACCAATTTCAAGGGAAATTTTAAGACGATTTTAAGTCCTATTTCCACCGGAATTTTGAAACATTTCTCTACTAAAATTAAAAAGAAAAGAGCAGCGTTTAAAACAGTTTTATATTACCAAATGTCGCGTTACTAATTTTACCTTATCAATTTCCCGTTACTCGACGTTACACTCGAAAATCGAGCACCGGTGAAATCCAATAAAACTAACGCATCGGTAAACAGACCGCAATTTTCGGAGGCCGAAAAATTCGCAGATCATGTACGCGGAAAGCTAAATAAAGCCCAGAATTCCGATTTCCGTTCGGAACGTAGCCACGGCAAACATTCGACGGCGGCGGCGGCGGCGGGCGGCGACACAGCGGATTGAATCATCTGCCCGCCGCGCGATATTAAAACCTGTGAAATCGATCAGCGGGCTCTTGGCCCGCGGAATCAATTCGGCTCGCGGGATCCGGGTGGCGGTGGTACGGTTTTGTCGGGAAAAACAGGACCGCGTTCCGCCATTATCTCTTCTCGCCTGACAAATTCGTCGCGCGTGTCCGTCATAAAATTCATTGCGCGTGCGACGATTACACGGAGCCCGGAAATGCAGAGGGGAGGGCGGAGGGGGTGGCTTATCGCGATAGACTTGAAACAATGACCACCGCGGATTCGCGCGGCGCGCGAAGTGTTGCAACGCGAGAACGGAAGCACCGGAGACGGCGATGGAAACGAAAAAAACAGGGTGAAAGAGGTGTCGGTCGAACCGACAGGAACCACGTGCAGCTGCATGCGAACGCGCGGCCGAACTACGCTACCCTTGATACTCGTTATCGCCTCGATCCCGCGGCGCTTGTTCGCGCGTCACTAATTTTTCTCCCTCGCACTTTGTCCCCCCCTCGCTCTCGTCGTTATCTTCCGCCCTTTCGCACTGAAAACAATCGTGTAACGAGCGCCCTTGCCCTATGTTTGACGCCGGGGACCTTGCGCGTGATCGTTGCGCTGCATTTTTGACGCGAATCAGGTTTATGCGAACTTCGAGGTGGTTGCTGAGTCTATTTTGAAGGAAATTGTTCTTGAAGCTATTTTTTAAAAATTAATTATTGATTAAATATGGCAGAGGGACTCTTGTTTAATAAATCCATTATGTTAGTCATTTAACAGAGTTATCACAGAACCACGTGTTATCTCCTTATCTACAGTTTACGTGTTAAGGATGACACCCTCGTTTTCTTTATGTTAAAATCGATTCTATGTACTTTACACAATATTTTATTATAAAAATATGTATCGCAGTTCTCGTAAAGGCTGACCAAATTTTTCATTAATCTATTTATTCTGTATACCATATATTTGTCCCCTCTTAATCTACTCTATAAAATAAAAATCACTTTATAATAAATGTCAAATAAAAATCTCAATTGTTATGCTTCACCACTTGTCATGATTCATGACAAATACATTCATCATTCATTTTGCTTAGTCATTTTCAAAGATTCGTCTCCCCAAGCTCGAATATCATAAAAATAAAGAGCGACAAAGGGAAATAATTTTGGTAAATCGGTCAATCTCCCAAAAACAATATAACAAAATAACGAAATACCATAATCGATCGCCGTCACAATATCGCTGTTGGTAATCCTTCGTTTCTTGGTTCCGGGTTACGGCTAACCAAAACCCGAGCGGGGGAGACCCCCCCGATATTGCGTTGGTACGTGATTCTGCGATTATTATCGACGCGGGTCGCATTATTAATCCGGTTATTGCCGCTCGACAATGCGTGCGCAAACGCGGCCGAATTAGAGTTAACGATATTGGCCCACGCCGCCCCCCTTCTCCTCGATATTGGCGACGCGACGCGCTGCGTTTTCGCGAGTAAATTATGATGACGTTGCCATCCGACAGCCCGGGGAATCGTCGCGTCGTGTCACACCGTTACCACACCACACCATCGCCACCCACCACCGTCGACCATGTAAATCGTCACCGGCATTGTGTCACCGCGAATATGATCCGCGTTTTGAACGTTGAACCACGCGCGCGCGCGCGCGCGCCTGGAGATGTACGTGTCGTCCCGGTTCGATGCATCCGCGACATGCATCGTTCATCCACCAGAGATGCTATAATTACACGGATCTTCCGCATCGATTAACGACACACCTATGCTGCGCGTTTTGATCATGCCAGTTTTCTTCCCGTCGATGCGATTTAAAAGAACGGATTAAGAGTCGTATTTGACAGGATATTAACCCTTTCCACTCGAATGGTGACTCTAAGGCGCAGCTAAAATTGTCACAGAACGTTCCAAAGTAATTTTTATGTTATGAAAAATTAAATTTCAAAAATTATTGACAGTATAACTGTTGTTGCATGAGTTACAAGATTCAATTTCGTATGAGTAAAATATATTTTGTAATATAAAATGGAAATGATATATGTCAGAAAAGTTATTTTAGAATTGCAGATAAAATGGCTCCGAGTGCAAAGGGTTAATACAAATCTTCGTCACGAGTCTGACTCGTTAAAATACGTAAAGGGGTTAAGTATAAGGAAGACCAGCTTATTTTATAATAAAAATTGTCAAGTCTATTTTACTTTCAAAGGAGACGAGTTTGTCTTTTATGTAAGGAACAACGCTTTGTGTTGCGAGCAAAGAAGTGAAGCTTGTCTTGCATGCAACGAAGACAAGTTTGTTCTTAATGCAATGAAGACAAGATTATACTAAGTATAAAGAAGTCTAGTTTGTATTATATAGAGTGAAGACGAGTCGATCTTTCGTATGAAGATCTGAAGTTTGTGTTACGTATGAATAAATTAGTTTTGACTTGCACGAAATGAAGACAAAATTGTTTTACATACAATGCAGTCAAGACTAAGTATAGAGAATTAAACTTTGTCTCAAATACAATGGAGACAAGATCGTCTTTCATATGAGGCAAGATTGTCTTTCATACGAGACAACATCGTCTTTTATATGAAACAAGATCATCTTCCATACGAAATAACATCGTCTTTCATACAAAACCACATCGTCTTTTATACATAGAAAGCCAGTTCCTCTATCACCGAACGAAATCAAACATCAATCACGTCGACAAAACACAACTCTCCTCAACAAACAAATTCAGCAACCCCTTTTCAACACAGAAAGAACCCATTAAAAAAGAAAATGAAAAAAGTATGTCTGACATACAAAAACGACAAGTATTCTCCACGAAAAATAAAAATAAAACGAGTTCGCTTAACAAAAGGGACAAGTCCGTCCCGCATCGAAAAGAAGAGACGTTCGCCTTCGACAGAAAAGGGGACGATAGTTCAGTTTTCCATAAAACGAAGTCGGGTCCGTTTTCAACGGAGTTTAAACAGCACGAAACAATCGGCATTCCGTCGAGCGGATGGACGGCCGTCCGGCTCGAGGAGAAATGAATTCCGCGGCGGCCGGCAGAGCATAAAATGGCTTACAGCGTTCGAGTCTTGGCGCATTCATACCCACGGGATAGAGTCGGTCGGGAGAGTTCGTCAAGCTTTGCGTCTCGTTTTCGCGACCGTCACGTGGGCCACCGTGGCAACCGGATGCAACAGCTTGCCGCTCGCTGGCCAGCCAACTGCACTTCCGGCCTAATGCAGCCCCTGACCCGTGAATTAATATTTCATCGTGGCTAGGTTGTGCGTCGCGTTTTCCTAACCTCTCTCTCTCTCTCTCTCTCTCTCTCTCTCTTTCTCTCTTTCTCTCGACGCCGCCCTTCGAACCGGCTTTTCACGGTTCGTTCTGCATCGAATGCACTTTGTTCGGGTTCGAGTCGTTTAGCCGGTCGTTTAGCGGCGTCTTTGACCGTGAATCTTCGGAGTTTCGTTGCTGCCGAATGTTTTCGGCTCTTTTGGAACGAACCTCGTCCCTTTGCGCTCGCATGAGCGACGCTCAATCGTCGTCGGGGAACGTCGTTTGGAATTCGAATGATTTTTGGGTCTGTAGTTTTTGGATGGTAGTAGTCTTTGTGATTCTGTTGTCGTAAATTGACTACTAGACTATATTATCGATTAATCAATATAGAAGTATAAAGAATAAACTAGTGAAGTCTGATCCAGAATAAACACAAGTCTGTTTCGAATAAAAGGAAGTTTGTTTTTCTTATTAAAAAGAAGAAGATTTTAAGTGGAAAGAAGTCAAGTTGGTACTGTATACAATAAAGACAAAATACGTAGTTTATATGAGGAACAGAAGCTTGTTGATCAGAGAAACTATTTTAGATTCAAACATAAAATGACTCCGAGTGCAAAGGGTTGAGAAAACTGAACGTACATATGTGTATCAGTATCAAAATTAAAATTAAGATCATCGTGTACAAATTATATAAACTATATTTGTATCATATACAAATTAAGATCATTGTATATGAATGATATAAACTACATTATTATTATATATAAATGAAAATAATTTGCTGCCTCACTCAACCGAAAACGTCGTCGTCGACAAAAGATTAAAGTTCGAATTACAATAGCTCCAACTGTGAAGAGTTAACAAACAATTGAAACCACAGCTCCAAAAGCGTCCAAAAATAATCTGGAATACAACAACCCTTATTCAAAGGAATTTTCTACAATTCGCATTAATTTCCTAAAATTCGCATTAATATTTTAACGAACAACGATCGACGAAATTAGACGTTCTCAGCCGTCTAGATCCTAGATCTCCTACCATCGTGCTCGTTCTGTTAGCGACGTATCTAGAGACAGACGGACGGACAAACGGGCCTCGGATCCGGGACAGCAAGTCGATGGGGAAAATTCGATGACCTATATCGCGGATGCACAATGCGGACCGGGTCGGGGCCGGAGGACGCACAAAGGATGCGCCGGTAGATACGAAGTGCCTCGCGACTCTCCGTATCGATTCAGAATCAATACGCCGTATCTCGATGATGTGTCAATACAAAGAGCCCCGGCGTGCACCCTCGCCAGGAGAGAGAGACCTGCCTTCCCTTCCTTCACAATTGCTTCTTGTATCGAAGCCAACCGAAGGCGGCAGCCGCAGCTAGCTAGGCATCGATCCCAGAAGACACTGCGCGGGACTCCGACCGCCGAGAGATCGATCGCCGAACAATGATTGACAAGTCGGAATTAAATATCCATCGCGGCGAAATGTCAGACGAGGTTTGATATCCTTCGACAGATCCTTGCGGACGTCTTTGAGAATTAATGCGAATTCCTAGTAGAGTTAGGGTATTTTGGACTTGGACTAATACGCTTATTGATGGATCCGTCGAATAGTCTAAAGAAATTGGTGTTATTCTATTTGGGATATTTTATTTATCTCTTCGATTTCATGCGAAATTTCATTTATTTGAATTTGATAGAGGATTTTTGTTTTGTGGGTAGTTGGAGAGTTATGGCAGTTGAATTTAGGTTGTTGCAATTTCGAGACTGTGTTTCTGTAGTTAATTGTGCTACTTGTAATAGTGGTAATGAGTTTAGATTTTATGTTGATTTATTAATGGCTGATGATGGAGCAATTTTTGTTTAATTATGAGATTGGTACTTTTATCTTCGTTTTGTAAAGGTATCGAACTTATGGTACTTGTATCAGGTCTGAAGTAGAATTTTTAAAACTACGAAAAAGCCGTGGATTAAGAATGAAGCAATTTTTGTTCAATTATGTGACTATAATAATTGAAAAATATTAATCAATACAATACACTTTTGATTCCGTCTTTTACCCTAATTTTGTTGATCGCCTAAAACAACGACGGTTCGTCATCGAAGTCTGCGAAAAGGGCGTGGTAAACGCCCGGAAGCGAATCCTGTTTAATAATCGGTACCGAAGCACACTTTGCCGGCACCGTAGTTTAAAATGAGCTGTTTGCGCGTCGTTTACCCCGGTAAAAGCTTCCAATAACAATGTTTGAGGAAGGGAACAACGTGTGTTTGAAGTTCGAGCGATTTTCGCCGGCCCGTTTCAGATTTTGTAGCGATGTATGTAGTTCGATAGTCCGGGCTTTGTCTAACGCTGCTGCTGCTGCTGCTGCTGCTGCTGCCGCTGCCGCTGCGCTGTGATTCTTTGAGGGAATTGTTTGCCAGACGCGGCTGAATTCCGTCCGGAAAATTTAATAACCCGCTCTCAGAACGATCTTTGTTTGTTCGCAGAACGAAAACAGAGCGCTGCGACTGAAAGAGCCGGCCTCGGTGGCCCTCTCCGCCGGAAATTCCGGCAACTATGTGGACCCAGATGGCACGGCCATCGTGATGTCCTCCGAGCTGCTCCCAGCACCCACACCGGACCCGAGGGTGACGTGGAACTACTTCGACGAGCAGGGGTAATTATTATTTCCCATTATCTGTTGCGCGATTCTATTTCCGGGGACGATTTTCGAAAATCGAATTTTCAAAGACGCTTTTCTTTATTAGAAATTTAATTAATATCTATTTCTTTTGAGACGTTGATGATTAGTAATTGTTTATTTCTTATTACAGTGTGTTATAGAGGGTTTGAGAGAACAATGATAGTATTTTATGAAATATCTGAGCTGAAGATGTGTTCGTGGATTTTCATAATTTTTCAAAACTCGTCGATGAATTTTCATTACGTTTCTTCATTAGAGAATTGAATTGAGAATTATTTCTTTTTGATTGCACGTCTGATTGGGAATTGCCAAATGTTTATTTTTAATTATTACATGTTAGACTATAAAAGAATAATAATAGTATTTTATAAAATATTTCTGTTCAAAAGTCGTCGATGAAAATTCATCGCTTCATAAAAATCGAAATAAAAATTATTTTCTATAAATTATTCACTTGACTAACATTACAAGAATATTTATCAATAATTATTATATCATAAAACCTACACAACAATATTATCAATTTTACATTTAATAAAATATCTGAGCTCAAAATTCGTCTCTAAAAATCTCTTCTTTTCATGAAAATCATTGATAAATATCCGTTCTCAATTATTCTATGTTAAAAACAATTTACATTTTTATATTCCACAAATACATTTTATATTCTCACATTTCAAGATTTCAAGCCAAAGATCTCGGTTCGACGTATGAGTCGCTTTGACGCGAAAGCGAAATAAATGAACGCGTTTAATCAATTCTCGGCGAATCAACGGTGCCCATCAATGTTGCATTTATACGCGCTCCGGCAAAAGGAATAATAAATGTCGAAGAAAGCCGAAAACTCGGGCAAAGGAGCAGAGAGCACGCCAACTAATCTCCGTAGCGGCAGAAAGTACGCGGAAGATCCCCCCTTCGCTCCTTAAAATAATAATGCGATAGCATCGAGGGTCTTCGTGGAGGAAGGGGGGAGGGGGTACAAAGAGAGGGGGGGATTTTAAGAACTTCAAAGTACATTATCCCGATAACGGGAGGGGGGCATGTGACTTTTACCTAACGGTCACAGATTTATTCACGAGGAGGAGGAGGGGGGGGGCGGGGGATCCCATTTGTTGCATGTCTAACAAGCTGAAAGCGCGCGAAACTAACGTAGCAACTTGCGGACTAACGGAACAGTAACGAAAAGTATTCGCGAAGTAGTTAGGATGCAGCCGGGGCAGCCGGTATCGAGGACTGCATACTAATAACCGTGTCGGCCGTATGCATTGTTAAACGACCGAAAAGACGTTCCGGGGATCTGTTATTAATGCGACCACGACGAACGCGTGGATTTCCGCTACGGAATTGTAGCGCGTTGCTGTTAATTATTTCCACTGTTATGTTCGTCGTGGTGTCACAAGATTTTGAACAACGATTTTTCTAGCTTGTAAATAATATAAGTTTGAACTGTTTGTTGTTACAGTTTTCGTAAAAGTCTCACGAAATCGGGGCAATTTTTGTTTGCTAGTAGAAGCGTGGGAGAGGTGAATTATGGCAATTATAATGTACGTGCTAATGCTAGAAATTTGGTCGCGTTCTTTGAGGTGAAGATTAACACATTTTCCTTTTTTACGTGGTGCAAATTGTTCTACTTTTTAAGGACAGTATTGGCGCATGGATTTTTAAGCGTTGTAAAACGATGTGTGATGATTTTAATTATTGGAAATTTGAATTGTTGATATAGTTTATTGGATAAAGTATTGTGCTGTAGGAGAATTAAATTCGCTTGTATCGATTGCTAGGCTTTCGAGTCAAGTGCAACATTTTTAGGTTGTTAAATAATTCTAATAAATAAAAGATCGCCTGTTAATGTTCCCAGTTCCTTCTAATTTGTTCGCGGTTATATTATTATAGAGACATCTTCTAAATATTGGATTCTTGGTTATTAAGTAATTATAATTATTCACTTTCTTTATTTTTATTCACTTACCAATTTATCTTTGCAGCTACGTCTCGAGAGGAGGTCTGAGAGCTGGTGAAGATCCATACGCGAGAAACAAATTCAATCAGGAGGCTTCCGATGGTCTCGCCAGCAACAGGGACATCCCAGACACTCGCAGCGCCATGTAAGTCAAACCTAAATCAAAAATAATATTAACATACAAATTACAGTCTCGTCTGACGATTAATTTGAATTTGAATTTTTCTACCAATACTAATCGTTGATTTAACATTTGTTGAATAGTATAATAGAGTAAAAATAGGAGACAAAAATAAAATAGTTAAATGTAAGTAGCAGAAAAAATTCTGCAATGAATTTTATAACACAGAGAGCATCATTACGAAATCTAAATGCAAAGAAACCATAAATCACCGAAACCACTGAGACCAAACACAAGCACCACCCCATAATAAAACAATTGCCAGATATCCAAGCCATCGATCTCGCATTCGCAGTCGCGTCAAACTTCAAATCGTCATGCTGCATATCGAAAACATCGCGTTAAATATTCTCGTGATAAAATAACAATTTGGAACATCGTTCCTTTTAACACCGCGAGCGATGCGTCTGCCGAGTCAGACGACAGAAACGATGCACCGGAGGAATAACGTTAGGAATCGTCGTCAACGACGAAGACGACGTGCGAGGAACGAATGCTGTCGGTCGATCAACCCATTCATTCATTGTTACTGGGAGGTTCGCAAACAGTTCGAGGGAGAATACCCTTCTCAGATCATCGCGAGGATCGCGGCGGATCGATGGGAAGCGATGAGGATCGAGGAGAAGCAGATCTACGTTCGGGCTGCGACGATGCAGCGCAAGAAACGCAGAGCAACTTTGTTCAAATGCAATTAGGTACATCCACGAATTTAAATCATTAGGGCGATTAATAGAATTGACAGTGTTTTTCTGATTTTTTCCCTTTTTTGCTAAATTAATATATTCAAGAATATAGTGAATATTGTTAGTGATTTAATTTTATTCGGATTTTATATGTCGTGTAAAATATAGCGAAGGTGTAATTCGTGTATAATTCTGATTTATTACTATTTGTTACGGTTTATTATTATTTATTATGATTTGTTATTATTCATTATTATTTATCGAGTAAATGTATCTATTTGACTTTATTCCAAGATTTATTTCTGGTTATTTTATTTTTTAAAAATAATTTTATACTGTCATAAATCGTCGAACACGAAAATACTTAACTCTATCACCTATTTCTCCAAATTTAATAAAACCGCATATTTTACGAATTATTATCAAAAATTACTGAGTCAGGAAGAGAATTTAAAGCCTTAATAAATTCTCGAATATCTTCACACTACATAGAACTTATTAAAATGATTTGAAATACTTATTAAAATTATTTAAATTACTTACAAAAATTTTGAATTACCACAGTTTATTTCGCCGAAAAAATCGGCAGCTTAGAAATAATTATCCATTTCCTCTCGCTACGATTTCGTCGATTCGTGGAACAAAGGTACCTCGCAACGATTTCTCGAACCGAAATCGATACGAGCAGCGCCGAAGTCCCGGTAGCCTAACTGCCCGGCATTCGGTTCACAGATTCTCCGGCGGCACGAGGAATTTCAAGAAGCAAATTAGCAGATCGAAGTTTCAATTACACAGAAAATTGGCCAACCCTTCCCGGTCCCACTCCAGAAAATCGTCCCCTACCCAGTTCCCCGCCTTCGCAAGACATTTCGGCGAAACGGGAAACGCTTTCGCCGAATCGGAAGTTCGGAAATCGGTCGACGAACTTTCGCGGTTTTTTTTACATTTTAGAATCCTCTTTCTCCTTTTTTATTTTCGTTTTTGAGGTAATTGTTGAATTTGTGACGAACCTTTTCGCGGCGGTTTTGTATTGTCTTGTCAGTTTATTGTACCGGAAAGCTCTGTAAAATATTATATCGAGTTTGCATATTATATCAACGGGGCGCCATTATTCGCGCCAGTTTTTGGGGCGTTCGCGCGCGCGCGCGCGAGCCGCGGTGGAAGCGACGCCGGCATTATTCCGCTCGACAGCGGCACAATTGAATCGTTCGATTAAATACAACCGCCATTGTGTCACCCCAATTGTCCGCGCGCGTGTGTACGCGGAATTTATGTGCGGGCCGGTTCGACTGACTGTGTCAAATAGTTTTGGCAGCGGATGGTGATCGCGAGTCAAGTATAATTATTCTGTCGCCGCTTTATTTTCCGGGTTGGCGCGGAATTGACGGCGGAGGTCCCGTGGTTGGTCTAAGAAGCGAACGGTGAACTGGAAATGTAATTTAATTAATTTGAGAGGAAGATGAACAGTGTGATTGTAGCAGTTAATTCAAGATGAAAAGGAATAATTAGAAATTTCATTGTTCTAAGACGATATTAATAGGAAGAATTTAAGAGACGATTGTATGATGCAATTTTAATGGATAATGAAGGATTATAAATGTTATTTTACCTGACAGTTTCAGAGGAAAATTAAAAATGAAAGATGTGATTGTAATAATCGATTTGAGACGAGGAGGAATAATTAAAAATATAATTGTACCAAACAATTGCAGACGAAAAGGAACAATTAAAAATATAATTGTACCAATCAATTGGAAACGAAGATGAATAATTAAAAATATAATTGTACCAGTCAATTCAAAACGAAGACAAGCAATTAAAAACACAATTGTACGAGTCAATCGAATACGAAAACGAGAAATTAAAAACAGAATTTTATCATGCAGTTTCAAACGAAAAGAAAGAATTATAAATATCATTTTACCTAAAAATTAAAAATAGCACTGTACCAGTCAATCCAAAGCGAAAACGAACAATTAAAACTACAATTTCAGTTTCAGACGAAAATAAAAGATCGTAATGTTATTTCATCTGGCAGCTTAAGACGAAGCGAGAAAATTAAAAATATAATTTAACCAGTCAGCTTAAAACGATTACAGAAAATTAAAAGTAATATTCTACGTGTCAAACCCGAGTCCAAAGCGAGCAATTGAAAATATAATTGTACCAGTCAATCCGAAGCGAAAACGAGAAATTAAAAATACAATTTTACGACGCGGTTTTAAACGAACGCGAAGAAATATACTTATCGCTTTACCTGTCATTTAAAGACGGAAATAAAGTTTTATAAATGTCACTTGACTTGGAAATTTTAAAAGGAAAATGGAAAATTATAAATATCGCTTTACTTGACAGTTTAAGACTAAATCGAGAAATTAAATGGTATATAAAGGAATTAAATTGAATAAATAGGAATTAAAGTGAATAAAAAGTGATTAAATTAAATAAAAAGGGATTGAATTAAATAAGAAGGAATTGAATTAAATAAAAGGGGATTAAATTAAATAAAAAGAAATTACAGGTAACTTGACTCGCGAGTTCACGATGTGTATAAATAATTGAAAGTCTCCGCCTTGTTCTCAATTTCAGTAAGTGCTAAAACGTTGTCGCGTTGACGGAGAATGTTTCCTCCTTGTCGGCTGTAACACGAAATTCGCGTAGCCGATAAAAGCGAAGGATAAATGAATTCCGGCAGTCCAACAAATCCAGCATAATATCCTGTGTCGCTGTAACTGGGGAGCGTTGTAAGCTCGTGTGTTTAGATTAGGATTTTACGGTAGGGTGAAAGGATGGCGGCTCCGGTAAGGGAGGGGAGGGCGGTGTTTTTATTAACCCCGGCGTGAGAGGTGTAGAAAAGCAGGCAATACCATTAACCAGGAGACCCCTAAACTTCGCGAACTCAATCCCATTTCGCTGGGCTCGGGATCGGGATCGGGATTTCCAAGGCCCCTGTTCGCGCCGCGCGAACCTCTCGTCCCCTCCCCTCCCCGTACCATGGGAAAGAAACGCTGTTCCTTTATTCGCCTAACGTCGCCGATTTTACGTCGCCCTGGGCCGGGACCGAACTCAATTTCGATATCGAACACCGCCGTGGTCCGACGCCGTGGCTGACCTTCCCCACCATGATTCCGTCCTCGTATAACGAAGTAATGTCAGAAAAATCCTAAACAAAAATGCCACGAAACGAAACTTCGCCGGGAAGTTGCGGGAAATTTTGTTACCCCTCGAAACTTTCCTGGATTTAAAGATCGAAGTCTCCTCTTTAAAATCAGATCTCGAAACTTGATCTACGATTTTTTTTTTAGGGTTTTATTCAGCTTCGAGTGGAAACGATTTTGAAATAGTATGAGCATTTTTGAGGTCCAAACTTGCGTCTTCGTCTTTGTTATGTAAAATGGAGAGAAAAAATCGTGGATTAGGTTTTGAGGTGCCGTTACAAAGAGGAGGCTTCAAGCTTCAAGCTCATGGTTGATTCAGGTGAGAAAAAAATTTTTTAAGGATTCTGGAGACGATTCAATCTGTAGTAATTTTGTGGGTAAATTGGTCTTGATTTTTTTCAATCATTATATTATGTAAAAAATTATAGGAAAGAATCAAGAATTTTTCACCATGTTACAACAATCCAAATATCACCTACTCCCACAGCGATTTCTATTTCCAGCAGAAACGTGTCTCGACTCTCTCACCCCCTATTTCATGTAAAAGAAATCCTAGAAAAGGATCCTCAAGAAATATGAAAGATAAGATACTAAAGTATCTGCTTGAATCTTTAAAATGTGCCGAGAGTTATTGCCGCGCGATACCTTTTTGCGAAACGGCAGCAATTTAAAAGCCGACGATTTTCCTAAAAGCAAAAATTCAATGCTCCAAGGAAAATGGAGTCCGCATGCCGGTGAATATTGCTGGCGAATAAATTGCAGTAGAAGGAGTTAATCACAGTGGAGGCAGACAGGATCGAGAGTCGTCTAACCACCCCTGCGGGGGTGTGTTTTCGTTGACGATGAAAAGGTAGAAATAGAGCTAGAAAGAGGGAAATAGAGAGAGGGTGGAATAGAGAGAGAAAGAAGTAGTGAGAGGGTGGAATAGAGAGAGAGGGGGGGGGGGGGTGCATAGAGGGTGGAATGGTCGGGGCGCGATCGATAGCACTTTGAAATCGAAAGGCTCGGCTTGTATTCGCCGTCCCGGAATACATTTTCCGGTGCTGCCTTTCCGACTGTCTCCGCCGGCATCGGAGGACCCTTCAATCCTCGACGGTGATCTAATTTCCTGGGTACTCCGGCGACTCTCTCTCTCTCTCTCTCTCTTTCGTTCTCTCTCTCTCTCTCTCGCCCCCCGGGTCGACTGTATCCTGTTTCACGTGAACAGACGCGCGTTCAACAAGTAACCCAGCCCTGTCGCGATCTCTCGTCGACTGGAATCCCTGAGACCCGGGACCCCGTTCCCCGTGCCTCGCTACCCATCTCCAGGGAAGAACGCGCAGCACACTGGAGATTGAGAAAGGGACCGAGACCTGCACACCCCCCACGGTTGAAAAGACCTCCGCCGAAACGACTTAGGGAATTGCTTCGCGGAAATTTGCCGTTTTAAGGGCCGCTCGCTCCTGACATCGATTTTTCAGAAATTTGTCACTCCGCTAACCTCGGAACGTTTCCAACGTTTTTATCGAAGATTTTATTAAGACATGTGAAGGGCGAGGGACTTGGAGAATATTTATTGAAGGTCTTTTTAAGGAAAAGTTGTCGAGGAAATGATTTTTGGATTTTTAAGGATGGTGAGATTTTTGTGAGCTGTTTTAGAATTATTTTTAATAAGTATCGGTTATGTCTTTTAAATCCTGGCGACGCCTATTAAGTTTTGGCTACGGCTATTAAGTCTTGACTACGCCTACTAAGTCCTGGCAACGCCTACTAAGGCTCTGTCACGCCTACTAAGTCCCAATTCCTCCCACTAAGCCCCACCACTCGCACTAAGCTCCGCCCAATGCTATAAAGTACCGCCCATCTTCACTAAGTCCCGCCCACTTTCCTCAATCCTGATATATAAAATTCTCTTTAACTAATTTAAATTATAATACGCTATGCCTTCTTTCGTATATTCACAAGAAATAAGAATTTTAAAAAAATCATAAAATACTCTAAATTACTTAATATTGAATAATTAATAACTTAATATTTGAAGGTCATTCATTTACGGTAAAGTAATGGAAAAAGTTGAATAAACGAGAGAATTATGAAAATAAAAGTACATAGCACAAAATTTGTTTGAACTGTTTCCCTGAGTCAATATCGTCGCTATCGTAGATATCGAATAAAACGTCAGTAATTGTAAGTGACGCTGAAACGTTGTCACTGAATCGCAATATTCGCGGCAAAGTATTATTCAACGACGTAATCTAGTATCGATGACACTCTGGGGAAACATTGCCGATGTCGCTAGCAAACATTCGAATCAGTGTTAATTTGGTCAATCCCAGTAAAACAGAGCTCTCGCGGGGCAATGTATCGCAATACATTGGACGTTTGCCGGAACCTAATTAGGAGAATTCTTCGCCATTATTGTGTGATCGTGATATACAATTATTTATCATTATAACTTTGATATATTTTATAGACCTTTTACAGACTTTATAGAGACTCTGAGATTTTACTACAAATTTTTTAATAATAATTTTGTTACGTAATCGTGACATAAATCTACTCTTCGTTATACCACGATTTATTTTTCTCTGTATTCGAACTCGTAATTGTTATCGTAACAATAATAATTTTAACTTTGTAGAAGTGTGTAAATTTTCAACATTTAAATTCTAGTTAAAACGTTATTGTTAATATTGTATGGAAATTGTTAAGAGATGAATTTATTGACTCTATTTAGTATCATTTCAATTTTGGACCAAAGGGTTATGTCACTTTCAACTGTTACAATTGTACTTTATAATTGTAATAATTATTAATTGCAATAATTAATAGCAATCACAATCGTATAAAAATCTTCGTCCACATCTTCCATTTCCATTTAAAATAGCTCCGACCGCAAAGGGTTAATTACGCTCCCCCCAAACTAAAATTACCTCCAATTAGCCAACTCATCTCAAAGAACCGCGATCCCTCAACAATCATCAGAAGCACTGACAATCGAGTCGCGGAATCGATCAGACGTCTCTTAGTCAACGAGTTAATCGAATCGGGCGATTAATCAACAACCGAATTAAGACGGCACAGATTCGGCGAGTCGGTTCTCCTCTCGCCTGGGCCGGCACCTCGTCGCCCGGTAACGAAGAATTAATCTCTAATCAAAGGGGTGGGCGGGGTAGTTCGTTCGATCGACCCGATCGATCATTCTAGCTGCTAATTAAGGATCTACTTAGAGGTGGGACGCGCGGGGAACGGGCACGGTCGGCGAGATAAATGGAAGAAGCTTCGTAACTGGGGGAACGTGGTCGATCAGGGTTTCAGTAATTCGTCGCAATCGAGTTACCGGGCTCGTTTCCTACACCCCCGTATCCTCTCCTTTCTTTCCGTTTGTCTCCGTTACTCGCTGCAACCTTGCGTAACACCATGAAATATTCACCAGCCGATGAAAGGCGACCGGGCGAATTGCAACTCGCTATCCTTGCCGTCTACTTACGAAAAATCTGCTTCGACCTCCAGCGTTAGAGTTATCGGAAAATATCGCGCGGAATCAAAGCTGTCTCGAGATAAATTTGTTAAATGTTTAGCTGAGAGATAGAGACTGCTAAATATGGCTTAAAAGCTCGTCCGAGGAAATTCTAGCTTTTAGCTAGTTAGTTTAAGAGAGAATTTAATTTTGTTGTGGTGAAGTGGAATAAAATGTTTTTGGGAATTAGTAATTAATAGCTGATATAGTAATGTGTAGTTATAATGTTGTATTTAATATTAAAATGTATATTGTTATAATGTTACAACTATTATTAAAATGTATATAATCCTAATTTTAAAATTATTTTTATCGTATGTATATAATTATAATATTGTAGCTAACATTAATATGCATATAATTATAATTTTATAATAATTTTCAACGTACGTATATAATTATAATATTATAATTGCTAGGAGCACATATATATTTATAATACTATAATTACTATTACCACGTACATAATTATAATATCAAAATTAATATAAATATATTCAAAAATGGGGATGGAACTATAGTTACCCTCCTCAATAATACTTGTTTCACTAATTACAATATCGCAAAATTCTCGCAAAAATTCCCGCCGTTACAACACAAGATCCAAGGTACAAAGTATAACAAGATTGGTCGAACAACATTTTTCCGGAAGAACCGTGAACGTTAGACGTAACGTGGACCGTCAGAACGTAACTCCGTCGTTCATGAATTATTTAGTACGAGTGTTTTCATCTCGGTCGGACGATTCCTGTCCCGACGTTTCTTATCCCGGGTCCCCGATAATGGAATAGTTGTATCGCTTATACGTAACATCGGCGACTAAATTATTTATGCACCTGCCGCACGGCACGGAACCGGTGCATCGCCGCGCCGCAGCCCACCGATGCATCGTTGCATTAAACATGTCGCCGCGACCCGGTTCGAGAGGCGAGCAGCAGCAGCAGCAGCGGCAGGTCTACGCGTACGGCTCTGATTGTTTCCGACCGGTTCGGGAACTGTGAAAGATTCAGCCTCTTTAAATCGCCGTCAATCTACTCGGCCCGCCATTAGCGGCATACTTAAACGATAAATAAAAGATCCGGATGATCCGCGCGCGTTAGTCGAACCGCACGGCGATTCTCTTGCATTAATCAGGGCCCGATAGCTTCTTGGGAAGGAGGGCGCGGGCAATCGCCTTTCCTCGACGCTTCATGAATAGTGACTGCTCGTTAATGTTTCAACGCCGCCGATGATTACTATTCCGATTCCGCGTTAACCTAACTGCGACGTGGCTTCCACATCGCTAAGATGGAAAGTACGATGAGAACATCTTGGCAAGAAGCTGTCGATCAACTTCTCAGACGCCATAGATTTTTTAGTGACTGTCATGACTTCAGTCGTGTAGGGATTATAGTTAGTTAAATATATATTTTTTAATTTTGTTGTTAATTAAAGTGAGAATAAGTGGCGATAGAACGCTTTTTAAATTTTTGATCTGAGCCTGGAATGACAATTTGAAAAACGAGGTTGAAAATTTAATAACATGTAAATGACAATTTATTTGAAATTGGTATTAACAATGTGAATATTACCTAATTTTTCAAATGCATAAAATCTTTTACTTTTATTTCTCGGTCTAAGTAGTATTAAAATCAAGAGTATTATAATTATATTTAATTAAATTTGAAACGTCACTTGGTCGAGTTCAACAAATTGATTAGTTTATTCTATGTATTTTCTGTTATTTCGAAGCCTGTGAAGCTGAACACGGAACCAAAGCGTAACTTACGAGACAGCTTTGTGATCGGAAGCAATAATTATCCACAATGCAATTATCACTGATACGTTCAATGGCTTATTTAATTTGGAATTTCTATAATATTGCGCAGTGATCGAAAATGTAATTTTGTGGCAATATTTGGATCCCGTTTAAGCTGGTCCCGTACCAAGCGTAACTTACGACCCATCCCCCGCGATTCGATACAATAATTATCCACGTTATAATTACTATTGGAATTGCTGCTATTTTTATGGTAACATTATTATGGTAAATTCTGTGTGGTATTAGTCGAGCCAATAAGATTACAACCGTGCCACAACATAATCGTTCTATTTGACTGAGATTCACTCGAAACTCACCCCTGCAAAATAATTATTCACGCTGCAAATATTCCGAATATTATTAATTTGTTTATATCTTCAATAGCTAATATAAAAATCGAAGAAATAAAAATATAATTTTACAGCTAGGTTTACAAAATATTTAATGTAAACTCACCCCGATCTTAGCTTATGTTATATTAACTCTGTATCTTAGCTCGTAGATGTTAATAGAAATAACAGGGTATAATTCGAATAATCGACTTTTTGGTGGATAATTGAATCGACAAAAGTCCGTACAACGAACGAAATAATTTGGTACACGCATTCGTGGCTCGTTTATAAATAAACGAGCTCGTAGATCGCGTTAGGTCGACCTCGAAACTGCAGCCGGCGGAATGAGCTCGTAAAGAATGCCGAATGTAACACGCGCGGAACAGCGCCGTCCTTCTCCACCTCCTCTCCCCCCATTAATATTCATTGTAACGCAAATAGCGTGGTAAATTGTTGTTTAAACGTCATTTGCATCGTTCCGTCGTTCATAACGTTTAGCAAACGCCGATTGCTCCGAATATCCGATAGCCGC
>NC_135776.1:5306529-5310940 GCF_028453695.1 Augochlora pura | reverse complement strand
TCTACGCGATTTTTATTTTATTCCTCTTTGAAGATTTTCGAAAAATAGAAGGGCGATTTCAACTTTCTTGCAGCTTTATCTCAACATTGTGAAAACGTGAGACTCGCCGGGAAAGGAAGAGCCCGGCGATCTCTTTATAATTGTATACTGCGAGCTTAACTTCCACGGCATCCACTTCCCCCTGTAAAATCAAGCGAAATGAGGATTTTAATAACGGGACAAAGAACCGCGTTACCTATTTTCGCGGAAACAACAACAACAAAGCACTCGGCAAAGTTAATAGAATTACGTCCACTTCCCTGCTTTATAAATTAGAGTCCGCCGTTATGAATTTACAGAAAGGTCCCAGCCAGGTTTTTTGCAACAAACCAGCCCGGCTTAAGAACCGTAAATAGACAGCCTTTATGAATACACTGCGCGTAAAAATTAGGAAAAATTAGCGAAGGAGACAGTACCGCGGAACGTCGTTTAAACGCTCGTTACAGCCTTAGCATTGCGAATCCCGAAAGAATTTTAAACCCGAGAATAAAGTACAATAGTTATATGAGAATGGAATATGTCGTAACCAGATCTTTACGATGATTCTGTAAAAATTGGACGAAATTAGTGGAATATCGAAATTATGGAAATTTAATGTGTTTTTAAATTTAAATACGAAATTGAATGGATAGCGAGCAAGGTAGCTTTTTATATTATTGGAGTAGAGGTGATCTAAATTATCTTTGATAAACTTTTTGTAAATTAATAACTTGAGCTAATCTATCTGAAAACGTGCACTTTTAGCTTTAATTTAAGCTGATTTATATTTTAAAAGTCCTACGGAAATGCATTGTAAACCGGTGTTGAAATACCCTTTAAAATCCAGCAATTTTTCTTCGCATCGATTTTTGGTAATTTCCGACCTTTCTTCAATTTGTAAAAATAATTTTGCAATTCTATCTTATTCTAGAGTATACTATCTTAAAGTGTAGTCTTTTAGCTACAGTTTAAGCTAATTTACATATTAATAATTCCTACCTAAATACATCCTGCATCAGTATAAAAATCCCTCTCTAAAATAAATGCATATTTCTTCAAATCAGCCGTCGCTATTATTCGACTCAGCATTTCTCGAATTATAAAAAGAATCCCACAATTCTATCTCGATCCAACCTACCCTATCCCAAAGAGTACACTTCCACCTTTCCTTCGCAACCTCAAACTCTAAAAAATCTTCACAAGGATGTGTTAAACAAATTTATTACGAGAAGTCTGCGACATACTCTACGCCAACACGAAAAATTACCGTGCATATAATCACAGCAACTCCCATAAAAATTCCACTCCGTCTTCCGACATCCATCGCCATTTCTCCCAATCCGTTGCAACAGAAAAATTCAAGGTTCCCTCGTAAAGGCATCCAGCGAGCCTCCTCGCCGAACGAAAATCGCCCCATTACCAGCAGCGCGTGAACAACAATTGCCCAAAGTTCCCGGGCTGTCCTCCTTAACTTCCCGTAGCCCTCGTCGGCCCATCCGACCCTAACTAATCAAGGTCCCGCAGATCCTCTTGAAATTCCGGCACCCGTGTAGCAGAGATCGATCCGCCAGACCCCGGTCCGGCATCCAATCGGATGTCCCAAGCCCCGGTGCTCTCTCGAGCCGTCAACAATCGCGAGATCCGCGGCCGCGTCCCGCCCGGCATTGTGCCCATTATATTTCGCAATAACCGCGACCGGGAGAGCAGGAGCGTACGAAAATAATGGTGCCCGTGGGAGGGGGAACGGCGATATCGCCGCAGACTTTCGGGGGGTGGCCGGAAGCATCACGGAGATCGGAGGATTCGCCCCATTCAGACTACCATCCCTTCGCGGCCGATATCGCGGAACGAGCAGTTCTCCACGGATTTCACGGCGCGGCCGCCGCCGCCGCCGCTGCGTTTTTCGACCAAGGGAAATCAGTTTGCCAACGATCCGACCTTATCGAGTGCCGCGCCCGCGCTACGCGAGCATGCCCCGGCATCCCGGCGACGCGGAACCGCCGGAAACGCCTCGAACGTGTTCGCGTCGCGGCGCGGAACCGCCTGCCTGCGGTTCAATGTGCCGGGCCAGATGGTATCTACCCCGCTGATATTGTGCCCGGGAATCTTTTGTAGCTCGTACGTGCGGCCCGATTTCCAGATCGTTGCTGCCGCGACCGCTGTTCACGCAAATTTACGGGTCGCGGGTGGATTCCGCGATCTCGCCAGCTAATCGAATATTGGTCACCCAGCGATGGCAAATGAAAGCTGGAAGTGTTCTCTTTGGGATAGGGTAGCGTTGGAATTGTGGGATCGTTTTTTTTGAATCGAGAAAATAGAGAAGCGAGTAATGGCGACGGCTGATTTGAAGAAATATGCATTTATTTTAGAGGGGAATTTCTATACTGATGCAGGGTGTGTTTAGGTGGGAATTTATTAATGTAACCTTGCTTAAATTGAAGCTTGAAGCGTCGTCTTTAAGATAGGGTAGCTTGGGATAAATAAAAATGATAACAACATTTTGAGAAATTGTGAAATCTTTACTAATGGTGGGGAGAATTAATAGCCGGAAAACTACTCGACTCTTAAGGGGAATTTCAAATTTATTTTAAATTATATTCTCGTCGGATATTTTTAATCTAAATTAGCTTAAATTGTAGCTAAAAGTCTGCACTTTAAGATAGGTTACTTTGGAATAAGATAGAATCGCAAAATTATTTTTACAAATTGAAGAAAAGTCGGAAATCCCCAAAAATCGACGCGAAGAAAAATTGCTCGATTTTAAAAGGTATTTCAACATCAGTTTACAATGCATTCCCGTAGGACTTTTGAAATATAAATTAGCTTAAATTAAAGCTAAAAGTACTCGCTTTAAGATAGGTTACCTCAAGTTAACCAAAAGTGCCGACAAAATTTCGAAACATTAAAAAACCCCGACCATTAATCAGGAAAAATAAATTCGAATTTTAGGAAAACCTGCAAGCAAATTTTACGCGTTTCTTTAATTTTCGAACAATTTGAAGCTTAAATAAAATCTGAAAGAGCGTGATATACGATACTCTATATTGCAAATAGTGAACTTAATCATACGATTTTAACTATAGTTCCAACAGTTCTATTTTTAATAATTTTTCTAAAATAACAATACTGAAATACTGACATTTCGATTACAGATTTTAATACGGTTATAACAAAAATATTTATTTAACTTCTAAGCGATTTTTCAACCCCTTGACATACCATTTTCTTGCTTTCAGTGACAGAGACTTATTAATTACTATTCACCTCAATATTCAATCGTCCTCCAGAAAAGAAAAAACTCCAATTTCAACTTTAAAAAACCAAACAACATTCATACAAAACAGATTATTACCAGAAATGCTCATTACGAGCCAGCCCCGTTAAAACGCGTCAAGGGTTTAATAACAGAAACCCTCGTTTCCCGAAATCGAGAATTTGCATAAAGAGCCCTAATCAGCCCGGCGACGTAGCGCAATTTTATTCGGCCTCGGAAGAAAGGAATAACATTAATACCCGGTCCGAGGGGTTGAATTAAAAGTTGCAGCGGGTTCTTTATCCCGGCGTTCCGCCGCGGGAACCCGGGTTCCTCCGTCGGGCGGGCGGAAAGGTTGCGTTAAACGCCGGCAGCTGGGCGTCGGTCGTCCATCGAATTTGCATACCTCGCATCGACCCTAAAAACTCTCGAAAATGCGGCGGAACCGTGGCAAAAGGAAGGCGAAAGGGAAGGTGGTGTGCAGCGCGCATGGTAGAGCCGCGCCAAGAGCGATTTGAAGCATCGGACGGCCGTAAATTTTGTTAACCGGATGTCGATGGGGATATCGACGGCGGGAGGTAGGGGTACGGAACAATGGCGACGGTTCGTCGAGCGAAATTAACTTTCCGCCCGGTTTTAGGGGCGGAAACGAGCGGCGATCTCCGCCGGAGAAGAGCTCCGGCCGCGGCGGAAGAGCGTAATTTTGCGTCAGCAGGTGCAACGATAAAAAAACCTGGCCCCCGCACGCCCTTCCTCCGCCAGCCGCGGAGAAACGGACCGTCGTCGACGATCTATACACGGCGATCAGTTTTTATGCGACGGTGAATAAAGTCGGAGGTCCGTCGCCGCGGTTTTCGCGGTCGCCGTTTAAATGATCGCTCGTGAATCGGCGCGATTCGGATCGCGCGATTCTTTTTTCCGAAAATTTTCTATGCTTTCGCTTGGGCAAGCGATTCCTACCGATTCACCGCGGCGGCACGGATCATCGGATTTCATCCCCGTGAGAGGGTCGACGAACTATAATAAAGTTTCGCCTAGCGACGGTTTACAGCCGCGATAAAGCGACCGGGCCTCCTCCTCCGTCGTTCCGCGCGGCACCGCGAACTACCCGCGGAAGTTTACTCGCCCGGAAACCGACTA
>NC_135776.1:5266307-5306429 GCF_028453695.1 Augochlora pura | reverse complement strand
CCAATGTTGATTTAATTAGACCTCGGAAAACCGGCTTCAGAAACACTGCGCAGTTCCTTATGCAGGCGGCGTGACGGAAGGATCGCCGTTCAAAGGGGCGAGATCGCGGATCCGTCCTAACCCCCCCCCCCCCCTCTCCCCCTCGAAAAAAGAAATTCATTTGGTTCGCGCCGGTTTTTTGCCGGTCGCTATTCGCGTCCGTTGCGGGGAAATTAATGAAACGGGACTCCCGAGACATTTCTCCTGATTACGCCCCGTTGACCCGACTGGAAAATGCCCGGCAGGATTTCACCGGGCGAAACAAAGGGGCCGCGTTGAATATATTTTTCCGTGTGATTTCGAGCGCGCCCGGGGTCGCGTCCGACCTCTCGTCCGTAAACTATGCGAGAAAGTAGCTCGTCCACCGCGAGACCGGCCGTGATTCTTCGGGGAACTCGAAATAAACCGCGACGCGTTCTTCGTCGTCATCGAACCTCTTCTGGACGTTTCGGGACCCTCCGCGGAACAAATATACTCCCTCGGACGTCTCCGAATAAATTTATTAAGATCGCTGCTTTAACGTTTGAATTTATAACTCGCACCGTAGAGCGTAATAGCTTGTACCTTTTGGAACCAGGGGTGGACGCCATTTTGTCAATCTGTTGTATTTCATTTTTATTATTTTATTACTGTATTTCTACTATTTTATTACTATATTTCTGCTATTGTATTACTATATTTCTAGTATTGTATTACTATATTTCTAGTATTGTATACTTTATTTTGTATTTCTTGAATGTATAAAAATGATTACAATTAATATATAATATTATAAGCACTCGAAAAGAACTCGTACGTCTCAATTGAACGCTAAATATTCCAAAACCAGAAAGCGACTGACAAAGATAGCTTTATAAATATTACAAGGTGGAATATGTTCATCAATTTCTAATAAAGCTAGCTTTATACCTTCGCCAATTATAAAATAAAAGAAAACCGGTTAACGATGAATCACCTGCCAATTTTGCGATTAAAATTTGCTCCGTCGTCGCGTTAAATTCTCTTCTCTCCGCTCGCGACCGCCATCTCCCTGTTACCGCGAAACAGCGGCAAACAATTTATTAGCACGATAAAGATCCCCTGGAAACAGGAGAACAAGGAGGCTACCGATTTCGGGTCATATCTGGGCCGTCGGGGCGTCATGAATGCGAAACTCGAGCGGCGTAAGTTATAGACGCGTTATTCGCGGCTTGAAACCGGGGGAAACCCGTTGGACCGGCCTCTTCCTTCCCAGAATCGGGGGCGGCCCGCGTGGCACCCCCCCTTTATTTCGAGCACATATTTCGCCCGCGCACCGACGTTTCCCGTGGGGCGATTCTTTTGTTTATCGCGGCGGCGACCGGGCCCGCAACGACAACGAGCCGTCCCTCCGCCCACCGCGCGCAGCTTCGAAAGTGCACGCGGGATCGTAACCATGGCCGCCGACGCCGCCGTCGCTTGGCTTTCCACGCTTAAAATTGCTTTCCGCGGTAAGAAAGATAAATCGCGGGAGACCCTCTCGCGCGTTCGGAAAACTTCCGGGAAAAGGGTATCGCGACCGTGGCCAGACGATCGAACGATTTTCAGCCCCCTCCGGTCGTTCCAAACCCCACCCCTCGGTCTCGTGAGCTAGGGGCTCCAAGGATCCGTAAAACTTCGACGAAGAATGATAATTCCGAGATCCGTTCTTTACTTACGAATCTTTATGGCACTTCGTGATCCGGGGTGGTTCTTTATGGTTTGTTTCATTTTATTTAACGTTGCTGGAGACGGCAACGTGGCTCGTCCCGTTTCTGGCGCGGTTTTAGTCCGCCGTCGTCACGGTGTCGGATCGAATGTAAGCCGATTTGGGATTTCTTAGTTGTTGAAGGGGTTTGTAATATGTATTTGTTTATAGTTTGTAGTAATAGTAATAATAGTAATAGTTGTAGTAATTTGTATCTAATTTTTAACCCTTCGCACTCGAGTGATGAAGATTTGATTTAAAAAATTATTAAAAGCATAACTATTGTCGCATAAGTATTAGTATTAGTAATTAATAAATAAACATTAGTATTAGTGTAATACTAATTTTTAACTAATTCATAATAATTTATAATTCAACTAGACAGATCAGTGCATTATTTAACATTCTACAAGACTGAAGCTTTTACTTCAATATTCTCATTGATTTACGATACGAATTTTAATTGCAATCGATCTTCAATAGAAATCGCAATTGCAATTGATTTTTAATGTCCATAATGAAAGAGAAAAATAGATAAAAGAATAAAGGGAAAGGGAAAGAAAAAGGGAAAGAACGAGAGAGAAAGAAGAACAGAAAGCAAAAAACAAAGAGAGAAAGTAAAAGCGAAAGAAAAGAGAGAAATAGAAAAATCGAGAGAGGGAGAGAGAAAAAAGAAAAAGGGAAAGTAAGAGAGAAAGGGAGAGAAAAAGAGAGAGAAAAATAAAACAGGACACAGAGAGAAAGACAGTAAAAGAAAGAAGAAAAGAAAACAAGACAGAGAGAGGGAAACAGTAAAACAAAGAAAAATAAACCAAGAGAGAGAGAGAGAGAGAGGGAGAGTGGTTTTCGATGCAGCAGGAATCACAGGACGAAATTATTTGCCCGTCAACATCTGCGCCGCGACGCGACAGCACACTGTCTTATCGCGTTATTACTTAGCGATAAGCAGAACGCTTTAAGGGCGAAGTTACCGCGGATTATCCCCTATATATATTCACGATGTTATGCAAATTACCGAACCCTCTCCGAGAACTCCGACGCGAGCTTTCCTCTCCTATTTACGCGCATCTGCACTCGCGTCCCGTTGCCACGAACGATAATTATCCTTCGGGACTCTTGGGAGTCAGGATTTCCGGGAATCATCACGGATTCTTCTCGATCATTCTGCTGGCGTTGTTATTCACGCGACAGTGCCAATAAAATTCGCTACAGTATATGTATTGTATATGTGCCTCGTTTCATCCGAGATTTATCGACGGTCTCTGTTTCCGTGCTCTATATGCATGAATCTATATTTTATGCATTTTAAGCTATTTTAAGCTAGTTTAACGCTTTATCGACCGGTCGTTCGGCCGTAAATATTTTTATTTTATTTATTTTATTCGTTGCGATAGGTGTCTAATATTTCAAAAATTATATCGTAATCCTTCGATAAAAGATATTATAGCAAATTATTAGTTGCCATGATAACAGAGTTGCAGGTTATTAGTTGGAATATAGGTTATGATTTTAGTATGATTTTATAACAATATTTAATTGTTTGCAGAATTTTCGACACTGAACAACTGTTTAAATATAAACAAGTTTAAGTTAGCTCTGCCTGGAAATTCCTTAAATGTATTAAACTCCACAGTGCAATAATGAGACAATTAATGCATTTGTTGTAAAAATTATTGAGAGGTATATTATAGAGAGATATATATTAATAGCAACGTTGGAATAATTCAAGAACGTTTTTACATTATTCACAGTAGATTAGAAATATTAAAAACCGGAATACCTTTCTGCTGAACTACAATTTCATAAAATAAACGAACGAAATTATTATGTTGTAGTAACAACGGTACCGAGTTCACGCTAGATACCTATTGTTCGCATCAGTCGTGCTCTAGACATTCCTCCACGTATAATTTCAATCGGTCGAATTAATTGAAAACCACCTTGAAATTCCGCGAACGTTTACGTTGTGTTTCGCGTGCGATTTCTTGGCTCTTACCATAAATGCATGAAATCCGCAGTGTAATCATAACCGTTCGCCCGCTCAGAATTACAGCTCCTCGTACGAAAGCCACCCCCGCGCGGCCCTACCCCCATGAACAGCTTGAATTACAGTCCGGTAAAGAATTTATGGGTCGGACAGAGTCACGCAAATACACGCGATCCGCTGTAAACCTCGAGCTTCTCTTTCGCATTTTTTCCCTCTCTCTCTCTCTCTCTCTTTCTTTCCTTCCTTCTCAAGGTTTTCTCCGCCCCCCGCGTTGCTTTTCGTCTCGAGGCACCACCCGAAGAATTCCAAGATGGTGGTACGAGCCGGAGAGTTATCGCGGCCTAAAGTTATCGTCGGTGTAAATCAACGGGCGCATAAAAGTTTGCTGGTAAATCTCGGAATGTGCAGCCGGAGGTGGTGGGAGCGAGAGAGAGAGAGAGGGAGAGATTCCTCGAGATTTAGAAGATCTAGATTGCCGGCTAGTTGCCACGTGTTTATTAGCCGCGACCCCGTTAATCGTGGATCATGCGATGCCACGTGATCACCGCCGCGAGGCATTTTATACTTTGTAGTATCTTACGAGTATTGCGCGCGGTTTTATTTCCTTCGTTTTGAGCTTTCGTGTTGGACGAGGTTTTTTAAAATGATAGAAATGTATTCTGGTTTACGTAAACAAAGGGAGAAGTTAATAATATATTCTGTTCCATTATTGCTAATTAAATTAAACTGCTTGGTAGGATTATGAAATAGCAAAGTTTTCGATGGAAATTGGCCAAATTTGACTGGCGATGGTTCTGTTAATTATTATCGTAGGTTAATGATTTTTCTTTTGAATTAAAGCTTGAACTGTCTAATTTAATATAGCGTGTTTCAATTTTGAGTTTGATGCAGCTTAGTTATTGTAATCCGTCAAATGCGAGACCATGTTTGTCGTATTAAAAATTACCAATTTTGACGAAATGCATGGATTCTCTGCAGAATTTAAGCAACTTTGAGTGGCGATAATTCCGTGAAAAATCATCGTAGGATAATGATCTTTACTTAGAATTAAAGCTGCCAACCTCTACTTTAAGAAACTGTTTCTCGATTTTTACTTTAACGCACTCTCAACATCGCAATTCTTTGAATGCGTGGCTACCTTCGAATACTAAGAAATCGTCGTATTAAAAATTGAAAAGTTTGACGAAATGTATAGACTTCGCAAAATTTTTTTCTAGGATGCCATTTACAGTCGAATAAAGTGCCATCCTTCCCCTACAATTTAAAGAAAGCGACACCTCGCTGCGATTTTTTCCCGCAAAGTTGCAGCACCCTAAATTAACCCCTGCAGTTTGAAACGAAATAAACGTATGTAATACAAAAACAGAAAATTGCAGAAAAATTAGAAACTAATTATAAACCAAAGAAAAATCAAAATTCTTTACTAAAAACTAAGAAGAACGTTCATAATTATTATTGCAAAAACTGCCTGGCATCATATTACAAAAGCGACCCCAAGATTTGAAAAAATGCTCTCCGTTTCACCCCTTCCAGCGCACCGCAACCCCAAAAACAAACCACCCCACGGTCATCGAACAACAAATAACCGATCCTAAATAACAATCGCCATCGTATCGACCATTAAACGCCGCGGCGATCGACGGAAAAAATTCCGTCGTCCCCAGAAATTCAAGTTTCCTAAAGGAGTTTCGCGGGAAGCCAACCGCATATCCGTTCCTCGTCCCCGCAGCCGCGGCGTCCCCCGAAACTTTTCCGTGCGAGAGCACGCGGGGAAGACGCCTAGGTTATGGTCGTCCCAGTCGTGAAACGGGCGAATATGTAATTCGATTTCGCGGGCCCGGAAAGAGCGCAGTTCCGGGCGAGTTCTTGTTTCCGAGGCCGTTTACGCGGTGTCGGCGGAGGAATCAATATGGCGGCGTCCGTCGACGTACCGACGAGGAAGACGACGCGCGCGCGAGCACAGCCTTCCCCCCCCCCCCCCCCCCGGGGGGGGGGGGCGTAAGAGAAAAGTTTCGCCTAGCGGGCATCGGCGCGAGACCCCGGCGAAACTTTCGGAGTTCCCCGGGGGTGGGAGGAGGGGGAGGGGCGGGAAGGGGGGGGAGGGAGGCTCGCCGAGGGTTGGAATTGCAAGCGAGGGCGGCGAAGTCTGCGCGAACCGGTTCGATTTTAATGAAACCGATGTGACCGGGCTCCGAAGCAATTTAACGGGGCAAATGAGAATCTATCGCGGCGGCGAGGCCGTCGACGGCGACGCTCCGACGCAGATTCGCGATCAAGTTATCTGCGAAACTTCCGGTCTCTGTTTAGCGAAACGAATGCAGCCTCGAATCCGACGAGTTCGCACGAGTTCAGTTTTTAATATTCTAGCGGATATTCATCTTTGTATCGCGATGAAGTCGAGGCGAAACGTGGCAGGGATGTTTGATGACTTTTAACTGATGGGATGAAGATGAAAGGGTTGTACTTTGAAATTTTCTTTGGAGACGGTGTTGCATTTTATTGCAGAATTTTTGCGAATTCTGCGATTTATTTTTCAGGTTTTTTAGTAAAGCTACGTTGTCCTTTTTAATTTTTTACAATCTTTGTCAGATATATTTGATATTCATATTTATATTTAATATTTAATTACTATAAAATTATGCATTTCGAGCGATAAAGAGCTGATTGCATTTAGAAATATTCTTCGCATAATGTTACATTTTATTGAGCAGTATTTGCAACCATGAGTGCACTGTGCTATGATTTAATTTTGTTGATCTTCTAAAAAGTGTCTTTTCAAATTTTACACAAGCTATGTGAAATATGTATAATCTTTGCATTTAATATTTTTATTTATATTTAAAATTTAACCATTTTAAAATTATGCATCCGGGGCGACGAACAAAATCTTCCCTTAAAAAATAATAAGAACACACCTGTAAAAATACACCGATCAAAAAACATCGAAGCCAAATAAATGTCGTGCCATATTTCCCATAAAATCTGCCCGCGTTTCCATCATTCGATGGTAGACCGTCGAAAAAAAGGCCGGCTTGGAAAAGCGTTCGAAGCGGGCCGCGGTATCGACATCGTTTCCGGTTCTCCCTTTATGCGGCGGCCGACAATGCGGTCGCGACATCCTTTTGTCCTTTTCTCATTATTTTCCGTACACGTCCACCGGCGCAAGACAACAAAGACACTTAAAAAATAAACGCGGGCACAGGCGCGTTAATTAATTTCAAAACGCGGGTGTCGCTTTAATTGGATTCCGACGGAAGGGACGACGACGCGCCCTTCGCTCTCCGCCGAAACGTTAACGCCGCTGTGTCTCTCGATACCGATTGTCAGCGAAGACGGATGCTGTTTGTGTGTGTGTATGTGTGTGCATGGCAACTGTCGAACCAGCCCTCGCCGCTGTCAAGATTACAGATGCACTCCGTGACAATGGCTTATAGAAATGATAAATAATTTATAGTCGCTTGAACGTCGAACGCTTCGTCGGCGCCGATGAATTGTTTATGCGAAATGCGTTTATTGGCTCGCGAGGTTCCGTTAACTGATATCGTTATATCGCGAATTTGTAGCAAATATTACAGCTATTTATTTATTATATATATATATTATATAATATTATAGTTTCATAGTAATATTCATGATAAATATAAGTATTTGGATTGAATGAATATTCATATAATTTAAATAGATTAGTAGATTAAAATCATTAAGGCAGAATTCATAATTATGCATAAATATCTACGATCAGAACATAATTATTCTGCGAATGTTTCTACATAATAACAACGCTGTGCGTTAGTTACAAAAGACAGAAACTGAATATCTTTTTACGAATAATTTCAAGAACTTGAAAATCAATTTCAAAACAGTGAAACCATTGAACAAATTTAAAGATACCGTTGCATTGCAATCAACGCATTCAAATTATTAAAAAAAGAAACGAATATTTAATAATTTACGTTAATAGATCCACCTGGTTAATAGTTCCATCTCGTTAATAGATCCTCCTAGTCAATACATCCGCTCCGCAAACAATAAATTACGTTAATTAACATTAAAAACGCAAACACCATGCGCTATAATTAAACTACGAGAACGTTGAACATAATTTAAAGAACCGTAGAACGTAGCTGCGTTAATTGCAGCTCGTTAAGATGATTAAGAAACAAAACAAACGCGCGCGCAGCTCGCGAAGCTTGTAAAAATTCCGGACAATTTCTGTCTCGCTTAAAAATCCGTCGTCCAATTACAACAAACCAACTGCAGAAACTCTCGCAAAAGGAATGCATCTTACCATCTCGCGGATCATTCTGCCGTCACGATCGCAGTGTCGTTCCCGACACTGACTATAAAAGTCGTTGGACGCGATGCTTTCTAGGCATGCGGGATCGAATGATTTTTCTGTGATTGGCTAATCGAACGAGGCGGTGGAAATCGTCGGAAAATTTCCTGAGCTTCGTGGATGATAATTGGCGAGGCGGGAAAGCGCCGACGTTGCATCGGAGAACGCGGCGGAATGCAAACCGGGGGGATCGCTAAGGAAGCTGAATAGGAGTTCGAAGGTGAGCCGCAGGAACCAGGTAATTAGAAGGGGCGTCTAGAAACGTGTTTCTAGGACGAGCGGAGAACGGTGGGCGGAGGAACGAGGACTCGAACGAGGTCCATCGTGTACGAGTCGACCTTAATCCATCGATTTGTCCTGTCACTAATGCTCCCTGCTCGATCGGCTCTCTCTCGCTTCCATCTATTCCTCTCCCTCTCTCTCTCTCTCTCTCTTTCTCTCCCTCTCTCTCTCTCTCTCTCTCTTTCTCTCCCTCCCTCTCTCTCTCTCTCTCTCTCTCTCTCATTCTCTCTTCCTCTTCCTATTTCTTTCTCTTTTCTCTTTCGCTCTCTCTCTCTCTCTCTCTCTCGCGCAAGAAATACAGACGGTGGTTTCCTGACCGGTGGAAACGAAAAAAAGAAAAAAGAGTGGGGGAGGGCAGAGAAAAATAAAAGGAGGAAGGAAAGCAAACGAGGGGCTGCCTCGAGGCGAAACGAAACTGTATTCATGTCGAGCGATACGTCACCGGCGCGGAATCGTTCCTTTTGTTCCTCCTCGGGAATGAATGGGCGTTCCGGTCGATTGGGAAACGATTACCCGAAGATGATCGACCGTTTCTCGAATAAGAAAACGTTTAAAACCCGCAGCCAGGCTGACTGACCCCGTTCCACGCCGGGATAGACGTCCACCTCGATGGTTGCGCGGTTCGCGATCCGGACGCTGGATTAATATTAACGTCCGGTCGACGGCTCGTCGATCGTCGAAATCGCGGATTCGTACGCGCTCGATAACGCCGATTTTTCGCTGTCACGATTTCGCTTCTTTGCGGAACGAGCGGAATATGCAAGAATTGTGGATTTTATAGTTGTCAAACATGATTTTTATTTTTCCTGGATTTATTTTCCTGGATTTTATTCCTTTTATTTCCTGGATTTGGATTTTTTAGTCCTGGATTAGAAGTGAAATTAAAATTGTCCAGGATATTTATTTTTATTTGGTCAGTTTTTGAAATTTCTTCAATCGATGATGAAAAGTCAAAATTACCCTCTTCAGGAATACTGCCACGTATGTGTAGATATAGTTTTCTTAATTTTATGATTATTCTAAGGGTAAAGAAAATGAGTAATTAAATGGATGATAAATAGAAAAGAAACAATTAAATATATCGTTCCTTACTATAAAAATTCATCCGTGAAAATAAATGGTACATTCTTGAATTCTTTGTTAGTATTAATACAAGCTAAAATTGCTATATTTACTATAACTAATCGAATTTATTAAAAATAAAATTCTCAGTATAATCATAGTCACTACATCTTTATATAAAATAAAAATTGTCTTGCGTCGAAAAAGAATTTCTCTATCATACAGAAAACTTTAAATGTTTTAATATTGCTCCGTTACTTTAAATTTCATCTATTATTCCAATAAATGAATAAAACGATTATTCGTGATAAATATTCATGAAACAAATATGGGTGATAATCGCGGCGGAGGTGTTGTCGCAGCCTGTGTGGACGATTCTTAAAACGAGAAACCCGTCGCGCAGTTTTAAATTTATTTATAAATTTATGCAATTTTAGCACAGTTTTAAAACTGCGAAATATCGCATAGAGGGTTCGGAGGAGAGTGGTACGCAATTTAAACACCTTTTGCAAGTCTAATGTCTCGGAGGAAGTTCGCGAAAATATTTACGCAAATCTATGCCGGCCTAGCGCAGTTTTCGTGAACGAAAAAAAAAAAATGGGAACCCTTCGATGCAATTTCGATGCATTCTCGGATCGAGTTTCGACGCGATTTCGCAGCTAGAAAAATTACCAGCTTCGATTGCGCTTTTCTGCGAAATCCCACGATTCTATGCAGTTTCGATGCGCGCTTAAAAAACTTCCAGCAACTTTCGCATGCAATTTTTCGTATGCGTCGAGAGGCGCATGAATTTTGCGTTCAGAGGCCAAAGAAGCGATGCAATTTTAATGCAAATTTAAGATCCGCAAAAAAGTGCATAGAAAAGTTGAATTCGAATCTGAAACTTTCCATCGAATCTCCGCGGGAATTAAACACGTGAAAAATTATATCGACGAACGCGTTGACGGACGCGATCGCGATCGACGAACGTACCCGGCGTTTCGCCGGAGTTGAAAATTCATTTTGTTATTCAAATGAATTCTATGAAAGTGTGCTTCGGCCAGAGCCAGATGGACGAAACGGCGCGTCGCGTATCGAAGTATATCGCCGCCGCTAAACACATACCGTTCATTCGTTCCCGATCGAAAAGTTGATATCCCCGTCTGATCCACCATACGGATCGTTGATCCACCGTCTCGATCGTCGATCCGACGTTAGCTCAAGCGATACCGCGCGCGGTATCCACTCGGCGGCCGACGAACGAGGCAAGTTTCCGAGCTCGTTTCGCGAGCAAACGCGGAAAACGGCGTCCGACAACGGCGCCCTGTTTCCCTCGGCTTCTCGTTTCGTTATTCGACCTCTCGCCTTTTCCCGCTCGCCCTCCCCCTCCCCCCGTCCTCCTGCCATCCCGCGCCATGCCCCGGCCCGCTCGCGACATCGTGTTTCCACCGGTCCTTTTATCGTTCGATTCAGGAAAAATTCGTCGGCTCTCACGGCGAAGCGGCGAGAGGGCGGACGTCAATACCGTGAAATTGCGACATTCACCGTCCCCACCGACCGGAGAAATTTCGACCCTTGTTCCCAGGGAAATCGAATTGCTTTTCCGAAAAATTTCCACGATTTTTCCACGGCCGACTTTACGCCCTTGGGAAATCCGACTCCTTTTCCCTAATTCCCTTAAACGTCGCCAGGAGTTTCCGTTTTCTTTTTTATTTTCGGCCAGCCGACTTTCGGGCGACGCGAGACGCGACCTGTTTCGCTTTGATTGAATATCTTTGACCCGGATGGTAATTTTTTAATAAAAGTGAATTTGTTCGCTGCGGTTTCTCGAGATGCAGGCGGGCCTCGATAATTCGAAGCGTCATATATAAGCGATATATATATATGATATATATCGCGAATATGATATATATTGACTGTATGGATAATATGTTACTATATTTACTAATATATGACTATACTTCCTACCATATTACTAATTATTACTAACATATCACTAATAAATTACTACACATCAAACCATACTTCCAAAAGCTATTAAACCAATAAAAATATCTAATTCGATCCACTACAATATCGCAAAAGAATTTCCTAAATAAATACTAAACTACACATTCCAACTCACTAAATGCAAATTATACATTAAACTAAATAAGCAAAAAGTATAATTACAACAAGAATCGTACGTAATCCAATTAAATCACGTCATTCTTATAAAACTATACAAATCAGTCGCAAAGAAGTATTTTCGAAAGGTCGACGTCGATTCCAACTTCCGGAGTCGATTTACAGACGCGCCGCCCTTTTCAAAATATAAAATGTGAAATGGCAGATGGTCCGCGTACGGGTCGCATCTGGATGATAGGCGGAACGTTTATCTGAAAGTGATATGAGCTGGCGGGTGTTTACCCTGTCTAGTTCGCCCGGTGTTCTGATGCCGCGGTCGCGATGGAGCCGGGGTTTGCGGGAACGGTTTTCTAAAAGGACAGGATTTAGCCCGGAAAACCCGGCCCGTTGTAGCTGTCAGGATCTGGACACTGGTACCCACATGGCTACCAAGAGAATTACGCAAAGCATACTGCAGAAAACAACGAACGACGCGCTCGTGCAATCGAAAGCGCGGGCGGAAACGAACGCGGGGGACCCGTTTGTCTTTATTCAGCTTTCTTTTATCTCCGAAAGGTCTTTCTGCTTCAACTCGAACCAAGATTTTCCTAGCTCCGAGATTACGAGAGTACGGTGGAAGCTTTTTCCTTCGAACCAATCGAAAGGATTTATTTCAATAACAATTGTAATCTTTAAATTTATTTGTTCTCGTTTAGAGCACGGAATCGATGTTATTTTGTGTAATTCCCTGCACAGGGATCACGTGTGTGCACGTTAATCTGTCTCTTTAACCAGTCAGCTGTCTTTGATGAGTATACTTCTTTGTTACATTGTGTTTTATATGATAAAATTTTAATACAAATTTTATACAAATATAGAATGAAACAAGAAAATCAAATAGGATAGAATAAAATACGATACATTAAATTAATATAAATTGAATGATATTAGACTAAAGTAAATTAAATTAAGTTAACCTAAAATACTATACTATGATTAACAAACGATACAACAGTTATTACGATACCATAATTACAATATTGAATAAAGTACGAATAAAATCAAACATATTATAATTCCAGTAAACAGCTCACATGCTTCCTAAAAATATTGCAACAGCCAACTGATCGATCATTATCTTGACTTAAAATTAACACTGCACTATACTCGAATTTTTTTAACTATAGAATTAATATTATACATATACTATATAAACTACAGCATTTTATCCACTACATACTCCGCGATGAATTTCTGGCAAACGATCTGACAAAATTCTCACGCAAAAAGGTCCAAACACGTTCGAATAATATACGAATCTCGAAATCAGCTGTTCGAACAATTCAGCCCCGTTCTGCCTGGAATTCCTGGCCGGACATTTTCGAGTTCTACACCCGCAGCAGAAATCGAATCGAGGGACGGCGACTTTCGGGGCAAAGCCACGGAAAATCCTGGTGGATCCCGGCCACCCGTGAGATGGTCCGAGCCAACGTATCCGCGCGGATGGCTAATTAACGACGGGGTTAAAACCCGAAGGCGGGCGAAGGTCGGCTTGGGGAGAGCGCGCCGGATGCAACCCGTAGAACGTTTAATGAACCTGCGGCGAGGCATCGAGCTCTCCTCGGTTCACCGAATTGGCGGAACTATGCGAGTCATCCCTAAAGCTGTCCGTTCGGACGGTACGCGATCATTATTCAAGCGCCTCCTCTCGCTTACTGCTGTTCACTTCAATAGTCTCGCCCAGTTTTTAAACATATTAACGCTAATGCGACAGGGAAATTTCCTTGATTTTCCGCGATTCCATCGACGTAATTATTATATATTTCCTTGATTTTCCGCGATTCCGTCGGCGTGATTATTACGAATTTTCATTGAGTAATAAAGGAAATAAGAGAGAAGAAAGAAGTTAAATCGACGAATGACAGAGTTAACTTTGACAGAGTTAGATTAATATTTTCGAAAGAATTTTTGAAAAAATTTTCAAGAGAATTTTTGAAAGAATTTTTGAAAGAATTTTCGAAAGAATTTTTGAAAGAATTTTCGAAAGAATTTTTGAAAGAATTTTCAAGAGAATTTTTGAAAGAATTTTCAAGAAAATTTTCTATAGTACTCTCAGGGGATTTTTTAAGAAAATTTTCAAAAGAATCTATTTATTTAGTTATGATATATTAATTATCCCAGAAAGGAAACCAAAGGCACAGTAGTTGGACCCATCACAAGTGTCTACATTTGTCCAAACCGGCGCATTGTTGACTGCTGCTGTTCAAGTGAACAGTAGATGGCGAAGTAAACAGCGTGAGAGAAAACGAACGAACAAGGGAGAGAGAGAAAGAGAAAGAGAGAGAGAGAGAGATATTAGGAGAGTGAGTAAGAGAGGGGGAAAGAATGGAGGCAGAAGTGGTTATTGGAGTGGACAGCGTAGGAGCAAGGCCGTCGCAGGGGTGTGAAAGTGCGGACCTCGAGTGGAACGACGCGGAACGACAAAAGCGTCGACGAGGAAGGAGAAAATGAAATACGAAGGGATGAAAGGAACGAGAAATGACTGAAATAGATGGATCTTTATTACGCTGGTGCAAGGTATTGTGCGGCTAGCGAGCTTAGATACGCCGCCGCGGCGAAGGTAAGTCGAGAGAGGAGGAGGAGGATGCTATCGAAACCGAGGGGAGGGATAAAATGGATGAAAGCGGACGGATGGGCGCCGACGAGATGGATGAAACTTCGCGGAAAATGGGAAATAGGCTCCGCTCTCCCGATCTTCGTTAGCGATCCGCCTACGATTCTCGTCCTGAAATACTCCTCGGCGAACGAGGGGATACCCGTTCGAGCTGGTTATTCTTTGTTATCGAGGGTGCTTATGGTTGAGGGCGACTTAACGGCGCTTATTTCGAAACGCGCGCTATTCTAACTTGGCAAGCTTTAATTCGAATTTATTTGATATTAGTACTGACTATTTATTTAATATATTATTTTAGTTATTATTTGCTACTATTATTTTATTTAATATTTGCTACTGTTATTATATAATTTATTATAATATTATTATACTATTTTACCGAGGATATAAATATTTTTGGATGTAGATTTATTATTATATAGAGTATCGTTTCATCCCCTAAACTATGACCTCTCCTATTGGCGACTATTTTTCATTAATAACTCGTAAGAAAATCAGGTTTCTAAATTTTCTTTAAAGAAAAAGTTACTTCGTATGACCTCAGGAACCCTTAATTCCTCGGAGTTACAATAATCTTGATACACCCTGTATATCGCATTATACACCCTTTCAGAATTATACAAAGAATTATACCATATAAAATTATATAACAAATCATTCCATGGTAATAATCTCTCTAGAATCGCTAATATTACACTGCCTATAAATAACAAAAATCCTAAGTCGTTCTATTAAAAAATTTGAAACACTCGACGATAAATACTCTTAAATAATCGCCTAACATCTCCAGCCCTTATAATCCAATTATCGGTGCAAGAAGTCCTAATCAGAATGAACTATCCTCGGAAAGAGTCGACGCTTTACCCGCGAATCCAGCGATGATCAAAGAAAGATTGCGAGCAGCGCGTTCCACCTGTCCACACCGGTGCCTCCTTTGCCCCGTGGCCGACGTCCAAGGTGCAATTTAATTCCGCGTCTCGGCGGTCGGATCGATGGATTTTAACGCGAGCTCGGATGAAATAATTACGGGTCCGACCGATCTAAATTGAAATAGTCACACCGTCGTCGTTTACGTTCGGCCGGAGACGCAAAGGGGGAATTAATTAAAGCGGCGTGGATCGTCGTTGCGTCGTTGCACCCCTGGAACTGGGGTGGCCGGTTCTCCGGGATTCGACGATCGATCCGCGGGAAATTAGTGTCCCGCGAACCCCAAGACCGCAGAAAAGCCCTGCACCCGGGCCTGAATTTTTTATGGGGCCTGAGTGGATTGGTTTCCGGTCAGTCGGCCGCCGCCTGTTTCGATGTCCGCGGGCCCGTTTCGACGCGTTCGTTTATCGAATCGACGCGCTCGTGCGTCGAGATTATGTCCGACGAGATTGATACACGTCCCTGAACATTTTTTGACGACTTTCGAACGCGGTTTCGAACGTGCGATGTAAATTATATAATTTTTAAGGTTTACGTAACATTTATTGTATTTTGGAGAAATTATTCAAGCAGTTCTTGAATTTTCGAGCTGCTTCAAGTATTACTTGTTAAATCGAATGATTCAGGCAATTTTTAGATAGAGACGATTCACATGCGACCGGTTGCATTTTTAACAATTAATTTATATTAATTTAAATCTGCGACGTGCGAATTCTCAGTCCTCCGCGTGTGAAATACATCGTCGACTTAACCCTGGGAACTGACAAGACAGTAAAACGCGAACGTCGATACTTCAAGCCCCGGTAGCTCGCGAGAAAGTTTCCGGTCACGGGATTGTTGTAACGCGTGGAAGACCGATAAGGACTTTACTAAATCCTCGTTTGCTCTAGCTCCACGGAACTCGCGAAACTTCGCCGGAAATTAATGGAAATCGCGAAGGAAAATCGCGGACCCCTCCCTGCGCTAGACGTAAGGAGAAATTGTCGGTGGTAGACTCTCAGTTTAATCAAGTTGTTCATATTTAATCGGCGGCGCCACTGCGGCAAAGAATCGAAAGTCTTATCCGGGCTTCGAAGCACCAATTTCTATTATTCATTGCCTTAACTGGTTTCTTTGCGAATAATTTTTTAGCTTGCAATGCGATGATAACAGAGTTGGAATCTTCAGTTTTTATGTTAAGCACGCCCTCTTTGGGTTTGGCCCGGCCCCCTTTGGGTTAAGCCCGGCCTCCTATGGGTTTAACTCTGCCTCCTTTGGGTTTGTCGCGTCCCCTTTTGGGTTTGACTCCGCCTTCATAGATTTTGCTACGCCTCCTTTCACTGTAGCTAAATTTCTTTTAGAGTCGCCTCGATGCTCCTTTGGGTTTATATACGCCCATTTTGGCATTGGCTCCTCCCTTCAGGTTAATCACGCCTTCTAGGTTTGGTCTGACTCCGCCTTCCTAGGTTTCACCACGCCCCCTTTGCTTGTGGCCCTGTTTACTTTGATATTTAGCACATATAACTCTCCTTCGTTAGCTATCGAACAATATAACATCATAAAACAATCTCTAAGTCCAGTTATGACCATATTTCTCGATTAAGCCTTTCGCTGAACTCTAGAGTCATTTGATCTTCAAAAATTAATCAGATGGACTACTCCTCGTGCTATCTCCCTCTCTCGTCGCAACAACGCAACGTTAGCAGTAATGGAGATATCAAAGCAGCCCAGGATGCGCTGTCACTATATTGTAAAGAACATCCGGGGCCGCCGAGTTTTACGGGTACAGTTACAAGAACCTACGGGACAGTTTCGCACGGCTACCAAGCTAACTGTCTCCTAACTCCGTCCTTTCCGCTTTGCGAGACTTTTCTGCACGGACGCGTTCCACACCCCCCGCGGACTTTTTAATATCGCATGCGCAAAGACGAACAGAGAGAGAGAGAGAGAGAGAGAGAGGTGTGTCTCATCGAGGCAAATGGGGAGGAACGCCGCTCCGGGACAAATTTTTAGCGTTGCACCGCGTCGAGCCGCGCATCCGGCAACGAATAATCACCGTTAATGGTAGGACCGCCGGGTATCGAACCGTTTCGACATTGTCCTCGTCCGGAGCACCCTTATTAAGAAGACATCGATTTCAATCCGTGGAAATTCGGGGCCGATATGCTCGCGGGCTCCATCGAAGAGCACGGGAGGATCCATTGTGCCATTAATCGCTTGCAAATGCGAGCGGATTCTCCGGGGTCTGATTACTCTGTCTTGATACCGCAAATTCGGACGCGACCCCAACGCTTCTCCCATCATCTCTGCTAGTCCCTTTTGTTGCCATTTTTGATGTCTGATGTGCGCGTTACTCGGGCCGATCACTTTTTTTGCGCGCGCGCGATACGCTGCAGATTTTTATGCGGAACGAAAATTCTCTACTTCAGTTTTTAGGAAATGGGAGTTGACTGGAAATGTATCTCTTCTCTTGGCAGTTTTCATTATTTCAAAATAACGCGACTGCGTATCTTTTTTATATGCTCTTTCCGCTTTTTTTGTTTCGCGTTGTCATTTCTCTCGCGAATGCGGCAAAGTCTCATTTTAATTGGAATGTACAACATTCTCAGTTCATCCGCCTTCATGGTTTATGGAATTATTTAATTTCGAATTGAATATAACAATTAATTTTACAGATAATAACCATTTTATTCGTTGAGAGCTTAAAATAGCAAAGCTTTTCTTTTTTATTCGCAAAGTTTAAAACTGTGGAAGAGTTTTCGAAATTTAATGTTGTCTATGTATTATTTTCTACTCGCTGAAACAATTAATGCGAGACAGAGACTCCTATTCAGTTCTTTCTTGATGCAAACAAATTTGCCTTTAACATAAAAATCCGCTGTCTAGTAATTATAAATACACTACAAATTTCATGCATTCCTAACAAACTCCATTACCAGCAATGTACTATATCTAACCTATATCAAAACTACAGAATAGTTAAGAATATGAGATTATAATAATCAAGAATAAAAGCTATTGAATTTCAAGCTTTTACCATAAATGAAAAATAGGTAAAACTTGCTCTAAATAAAGATAAAAATCTAGACCAATCTGAAATCAAAAAATCCCCAACTTCCGTTCGCAAACTTACTTCACCATTTTACAAAGAAGATGCGCTGCGCTGAACGTCCTGAATCTGACCTGCACTTTTCCATCCGCGCTGTGCCATATTCCGAGCAACAGCCAGCACATAAGTTGTTCATCTCGATGCCGGCGGACGTGCATCGGCCGCCGTTCTTCGATCGATCGCGTACGGCGGGACGCGTTTGTCTGGACTTGGCCCCCGGCGGCCGCTTCCACCCCCTTGCGGAATAAGAGCGCGGCAGGTGCTTCAAACCCCCGTCCGGACGGTAAATTTCACGGATTTTATCGGCGAAAATTTAGAGACACCGTAAAACCGCGGGTCGAACGAAGACGCATGTTTATGTGTATGGATATTTCCGGATACTTCCCGTAGACCGGTTAAAATATGCGAGCGGCCGGCATTGTCGCCCGCCGTGGATTTTACGGCAGCGTTAAAGCGTCGCTCGAGAGTCGGCGAAAAAAACTGGACGACGCGCTTCGTTTCAACCCTTTGCGCTACAATAACGAGTCAGACTCGTGATAGAAATTCCGCATAATATTCTACTAAATATGATTAATTATTAATATCTTTTACATCGAAATAAAAATAAATTCTTCCGTCATCAAAGTTTAAAAGTACGTAAAGACGATGAAAGAAATAAAAATTGTTTGTCCCTATTACGGAAAATATTAAGGATAAATAAATGCTCCGACGACACCGAAAATTATCATCTCGCTATAATCAACGGACGAAGATGGATCGGAGGTGTCGCGAAGCGTTCGTTCTTTGCTGCGTGCGGTAACACGCGTCGTCGGTAGCAACCCTTGCGCCGCCGAAAACATCTGGGGAATTTCATGCGGAAGTATCTGCGGGGAATTTAATAACTAGAGAATTTAATAGTAGACACCGGAATGTCTGCTCGCGTTACATTTTCTCTTGATTATGGCCCGCGCGACGTGTTATCTTGATTGCAACTGCAGCGACGATCGCCTCGCATTATTACGCACGCCGGCGCGGGTTCCGCGTTGACGGAGGACGCGTCGGTATACGATGTGACCGCGTGAGTAAAAATCGTACATGGTGATCTAACTGGACTCAAAGCTTGTAAAACGACGCTTTATAAAATGTTTCTTTAAATCTCGAGAAAAATGTAAAAATAACTTCGACTCCATAGAGAGCGTTTCTTGATCTTGGAAAATGATCGAAAGGAAAGCTGTTCGACGCAGCCGACAGCGGAGACTCCGCTGTTCGAAATACAGCCGGGCAGATAATCCGCCGATTTTTTCGCTGAGTTACGACAGGTATATCTTCGAAAAAGTCTTGGAGTAGCATGCTATTCTTCCGTTCGCCATCGATCCCGTCTTCAATGGAGCATTATCTGCCGATCGAGAGACGGGAAAAAGTTCGATATTGGTATCGCCTTTGGAACCGGGGAAAAAGATCTGCTCGGAGGCAATAGCTTCTCCTCTCTCTCTTCCTTCCTCTCTCTCTCTCTCTATTTTTCTCTCTCTCTTGGAGGAAACGAAATAATACGCGCGTTCGCCATCCGATGGAAACAGACAGTACCCGACCGATTGAAAGGTTATTGTGTCCCTTCGGACTCGTAGGGAACTTTCGGCGGACAATACTGTTCCCCATGGCGGACACCGACGAATCGCGACAGCGTAATTTGCAATTGACGCGGGCCGAGGAGAGTAATTTGTATTTCGGCGTACGCTGGATACGCCGGAACCGTGTAAACGCGACCGGCCACTTGGGACGATAATGAAACATTTAATTAATGCTGCGAGCGCGCGTCGGATGCTGCGACTGTAGGCTTCGCGAGTCGGAAAAACCGATTCGCGATTCTAACGAAATAATATATCAATCTTCCGTGAATCTAGCGAATAAAAGTGCAATTTTTCATGATTTTAGTAAATAAAAATTCGGCGACTGTAGTTAATAAAAATTCAACTTTCCACGATTCAAGTGAATAAAAATTCAATTTTTCATGATTTTAGTAAATAAAAATTCGGCGACTCTAATTAATAAAAATTCAACTTTCCACGATTCTAGTGAACAAAAATTCAATTTTTCATGATTTTAGTAAATAAAAATTCGGCGACTCTAATTAATAAAAATTCAACTTTCCACGATTCTAGTGAACAAAAATTCAATTTTTCATGATTTTGGTAAATAAAAATTCGGCGACTCTAGTTAACAAAAACTCAACTTTCCACGATTCAAGCGAAAAAAAATTTAATTTTTCATGATTTTAGTAAATAAAAATTCGGCAACTCTAGTTAACAAAAACTCAACTTTCCACGATTCAAGCGAAAAAAAATTTAATTTTTCATGATGTTAGTAAATAAAAATCCGGCGACTCTGATTAATAAAAATTCAACTAATAACAAACCTAAATCAAATGTCTAAATAACAAAATATTCTGTCATCGCAACAAATTTCTGTTACAAAAATATATCTTGCAAACGTAATTTCTCTCGCGTTGCAAAATCCGCCTACTAATTTCTCTCGCGAGATCCGACACGCGCCCTATTAAAATACAGCAGAAAGATGGCTCCCGAAAGCCGATGCTCCGCTCGCTGTCGGCCATCGAGAATCCGCGTCAGAATATCGCATAAACATTCACGGTCCGGTTGCAGCCGCGGTCGTATCTCCCGGACAAATGATCGTTGCATTTTTTATTCCTGAGAAACACGGGAACACCGGCGGCATAAAAGAATTTTTCATTCCCCGCCGCCGAGTCAAAATTCGCCTATTTTTACCATCCCCTTTAGCTTCAATTCCCTCTCCCTCTCTATATATATATCTTTCTATCTCTCTCCTTCGCTCTCTCGCTCTCTCTTTCTTTTTCTCCGCGGCACACAGCAAATTTATCAGCGGCCCTTTTTTCTGTCTGTTTTACGGTTCGTTACGGTGGTAAAAAATCGCGTAGCTCGTGCCGACTGTAATTTCATAAATTTCCGGCGTAAGATCGCGAGGGCGGGGTGGGAGGATGGGGGGGGGGGGTTGGTTGGCCGACGTTACGGGGGTGCTCAGAAAATAAATCCGCGACGGGACGGTGCCGTAACGAAAATGAAAATTGAAATTGAAGTCGGCGCTGCCTGGGCGCCGGTAATCCGCTCGTTACGGTCGCAGCCCTTCCAGAGACCGCCTTCAACGACCCTCTGACCGAGTTCTCTGCCCCGTCGTTGTAACTTTCCGCGAGACAACAGACACTTTTCACGGACCGTTTCGCCCGGCAGAAGACGGAAAAGGCGATCCTTACCGAGGGAAGACGCCGCTACCTTTGTCACTTTGACAATGACGGAAATTTGAATACTTTGTGCGTTCGCGGTGCCGCTGGACGTTTCCAGCTACTGGAAAGGGGATGAGTGGGCTTTTTGGAAGCTCGGCGCCGAGCGAGGGGGTGCTCCGCGGACTGCGCCGTGTAATATTTATAGAGGAAATACTTGGAATGATATTCGAAACAATGGATTCTTCGGAATTCAAAGAAAATAGTAGGCTTAAGTGGAAGAGGGCGTGCTGTTGGATTTAGAATGATTAATAATATAATAAGCGCTCTAGATTAAATATTAATATACTTAAAGGTAATATCGATACTGATATTGGTATAAATAAGTAATAATTAATATTAGATTTATCGAGGAAAAGAAACTCTTTATTTAGTAATTTAATTTGGTTATCAAAATTCCTTCTTTATTAGAAACTTTAGAATTTTTAATATACCTTAGAACCTTTCGATATTTTTATTATTATTCGATATCATTAAAGTTAATGAAAACTTAATACTAAATTCTAAATCATTATTATCATTAAAATTACTGCCTGTATTACATATATTCGACTATATAAAATAGAGATTATAGATATTATAGATATTATATCGATTAATTGTCCACAACTTATCAAGGACAAGAATCATCTCCTCTTCGCAGATTTTTCCCCTATCATTTACAAATCACAGAAATTAAAGAGAAATTAGGTTAAAGAAGAATTAAATAAAAATATATGCTGCTAATAATTTCCACCCCTAAAACGAAACATATCGTAATCAGAATTCCCAAATTCTCGATAATTCCCGACAGCGGATCCATCGCCTATTATGCTGAACATCCGTTTGTTTAACCCGAACAATGGCTGAACCCCTCCGTAATTTCGAAATTTGACTTACATTGGCCGCGGCGTGCAGGATCGGAACGTACTCGTTTCACAGCAAATTTACCGACCGAAAACCGGCCAAATTGAGCAGTATCGGCTTGGCCATCGGCAACACCGAAATCTCCGTAATTACAAATCACGTTAGCAACCCCTTGTCCCGTTAGCCGCGCAAACAAAAACCGTTTAGGCGCGCGTACGGGGGGAGGGGTGGGGGAGCAAGCGCCGCACACGGCCGATCATTACAGAGGAGGAACGGAACATCCTCCGATTCTCGCGTGCCGATTCGCATCTCGTCGCGACACGACATGATCCCGTTCCATTAAACGCCGGCGGGGGTGGCTGCCTCTCGCGATTCTGGTTCGAGCGCGTGTAAACGCGGGGGTGGCTGCACGTGTCCGAGTGTGTTCGATCCGGGAGGGGGGGGGGGGGGGGGGGGGAGGACGAGCGAGGGAAACAGAGGGACGGAGAAGCGGGGATAGGAGAGGGGAGGGTCCGAATCGGGCCGTGTTATCCACTTTAACGCCGAGGCCAAAGCCGAAATTGAAGTTTCGAATTAAACCGTCCGGATGATCCGTCCCGTCTGGCTCGCTTTAAGGCTCGTTTGCAATTTCGTTGCCGGCAAATATGTCCCCAACGGTGCTCGCGACCCACTGGCTCTCGTTGCTTTAATCTGAAATTATAGCCATCCCGAATTCTCCGCCCCTATCCCACGGCTTCTGCAATCTACATTTTTAAAGAAAAATTCCGCTGAGACAGGTTGAAACAAGATTCTTGTCCACGTCTGCAGATTATTTAATAATAGAAATATTTAATAAAATAAATTGTCGAAGAGAGTGCAACAATAATTCGGTACCTTAATTAACAATACAAGGGTTGCGAAATACAATAGTTACGTAATTACGTGTTTCTCTTTTTAGTTCGCCCGACTATATCGACGCAACTTTTCCCACGCTATAATCGACGTCGAATACACCCCATAAAAAAGTTGCGAGCCAGAAGGAAAATCGCGAGGGTGTGGGAAAAATGATCGAAGTTATAACTGGTTGGTGCATTTAGAAGCGACGGAGGGGTTGAATAAGAACTATCCTCTTTCTTTTAATAGCTCGAGCGCGCATCATCGTAAATTCGTCGGCGTGTAAGTCGACGTGGAAACTACCCCATGGAAAAGTTACAAGCCGGTTGAGAAATTATTGGGGCGTGAGAGGAACGATCAAAGCGATGGTCCCCTTGGCGCGCGTTCGCGTCCTGGTGTTTTTTTTGTTCGAAAAATTCTAGAGAAATTGTAGGAATTACGCGTTTCTTCTGTTATGGTTGTTGGCGTGGGAGGGGTAGGAAGAGGTTGGACGATGGATAAAATTCCGGCAGTCGTGCGGGACGTTTAAATGCGCGTCGTTTTGTCGCGAGTCGAACGCGTTACAATAATCTCTTGAAACACTTTGCATGTTGCGTCGCGGCGAACGGGGTTGGGGCGCAACGTTTCAACGAGTTTGACACGGAAGTAGCATACGGCGAATCATCGGCGAAAGCTCGAGTGCCGGAATCGATGCTTCCGTTTGGATTACCTCGCGTAAAAATTCGGCTTCTGCGAGAATTTCTGTCGTCGAGCTATTCGTACAGCTCTCGCATGATTATTCCGCGCAGTCGACAAGAATAACTTGCATTATTATATCACGAGAACGTATATTATTATATCATAATACTGTATATTGTTATATTATATTAATGTATATTATTACATTATAATAATGTATATTATTACATTATAATAATGTACAGTATTATCCCCTAGTAATTTATATTACTATATCATAATAATTTATAGTATAATATCATAATAATTTATAGTATAATATCATAATAATTTATAGTATAATATCATAATAATTTATAGTATAATATCATAATAATTTATATTAATATATCACAATATTATATACCAAATCCTATCAAAATAATTTATATCTGTATCAACAATTTTCGCCGACTCCATTTTCCCTAATTGCTCCCCGAATCTAAGAAACCGTCGCAAATCGAGTTCGTCAATGTTATTCCCGTTGAAAATTGTTCATTAATTAACTTCGCTCAACGAAGAAGCATAAAGCTGAATTCCCTGGGAAAATGCTCTTCCATTATTTGGCGTTTCAATGAAAATTTAAACGTCCCCGTCGGCTGCATTAACTTTCGCGTTTTCTGTTGCTTTCCTGTCCTTTCAACCCTCCCTCCCCGCCACTCCACAAATTATATCCGAATTAGGTTTAATAACAGGCACGCTCATTAATTCGCTGAACCTCCGGCCTGACACGCACAACGCGCCCGCCTTTATTATTCCAGCTCGCCTTGTTCCGTTTGCTAATCAATTTCAATTTCTGCCACGGCCATATTCCACCGGCCGCCACCTCCTTCGAAACTCTTTATTTCTCCGGCCGGAATATTTCTTAATTTACAGTGGACGGTAAAAAGGGGGTCCCGTTAAAGTTAATCCCGCCGGTAAAGATACTTCGACCGACTTCAAACCGTAATGGAAATTTAAACACTGTCTTTCGACTATATACCACGATATTAAAAGATTACGGTATTTTATGGCGACGCCGCGGACTCTTTATGTGGCAATTTTTACCGGGGCAAAGGCTTGATCTATGATCCGGCGTAACCTCGTTTAGAAATATCCCACGGTGGACTACGCAAGATCGTTTTAAACGGCGAACCGTCCACTTTCGTGCCTCTATATTGATTTTTAATTGAGACGTCTTGATTTACCGTTTAATCACTGGTGTTACACAATTGATAGAAGAGAATTATCGGGTAATAAAAATTGCTGTCGTCGCCGCAAGAAAACTTAAGAAATAGTACGAAAATTTAGAGATTGTATAAAACGTTGAAAGAGATGTAAAAATTATAAATTATTAGTAGATACCTAAAATTACTGGACCATCGAGAAAAGATAAAATAAATCGAAATAAAAATATCTGGGCCATCGAAATGTATTTGTATACATTTTATTAAGTGAAAGAGACATTGCCTCGTGTTCAGGAATTAATAATTAATAATCTACCTCAAACGCATCTTGCGCTGTTTAAAAAATTCTAAAGCAACGATTCAGTCCACAACATCAGCAATAATTAATTTTTTCAACTATACAAATCTTTACAGTCTTCACCAAAATTTCCATAAATTAAAGAAATTAAATCTAGCAATTTAAAATTACCTCTAAATCCAGTGTTAAAAATTGCTCGATCGTTCCGACATAGCGAAAATAATTGATCCACGATCGCGCGCGCCTGTACAAGAGGCCGCGTGACGCGACTTTCGAACGAAAGGACAACAGGCGGCTTTCGACCGGAAGACAACAGCCGGCTTTGTTTCCGGCGTTATCAATTTATCGTCTCGAGAGGACGAGGAGCGCGGCGGGACGCGGACCGCCGCAACTTTCCCTCCCAATAATTTTCGTCAATATAAAGTGGCCCGGGTGTGTCGCGGTCGAACTACAACGGAAGTTGGTAATATCGCGGGAAACCGGCGGCGAGCGGGGCAGAGAGGACGGAGAGCACCGGCTAGAAAACGTGGACGCCGTAAAGTGGTAAATTTTCCGTGTCGGTGCACGGCCGAGCGGTAATAATTCCCGCGATCGATAATCTCATCAGTGAACTTTTACAATCTCGCCGCGCCGCGCCGCGGCGTAGAGTGGACGCTCGAAAGCGCAACGCTACAACGGGGGTTGGGGAGGGGGTGGCAGGGGGTCGGGGGTTGGTTTCCCAACCCCCGCCGCATTCCGTACACGTTCCTCGAGTTTATCTCGGGGAAAGTGGGACTGACATATTGGGATCGTTCTGGCCGTCTAGTCGCATTTATGTACCCCTCGTGTCGGCGTGCCGCGCCAAAATGATCCTCACCCCTTTCTCTTCCGCGGCTTCTATTTGCTTCCAGTTGACCCCGGACGTCAACCGCTCCTCCCTCGAAGGACCGCCGCGACCCTTGCCGGCGACTATTCTCGCGACCTTTGCGAATTTGTTTCACTAAACTACCAAACCAGTGGCCATGGTGAACTTTATCCTAACACCCTTATGGCTTTCCATTTTGTTTAACACTTTTTATGAACTAATTTGAACACTGAGCGATATATTGGAGGAGTCTTGATAAAATTGTAATGTCGGTATTTTTTTATTTTTTGTTTTTAAATTGTGTCTACTTATTTTTGTAATAAATGCTTGGTATTCCTATTTCAATCGTCAGCTATGGTTAATGTTATAATTTCTTTGGTGCACTTGTAGCTCGTATTTCTGCTTGAGATTTTTCTAAGGGATTCTCTGAATATCGTGCTACATGTAAAAAATGTTTCAACGATATTCCTCGATTTACAATGTTTTTAAAAAATGTTCCATTCGTCGACTTTCGGAGCACTCATCTTGCACTTCGTGAAGCTTCTAATTAAATTTTATAATTTTTTTTATATCAATCCGTGTTCCTATTCAGAATTTTTCTAGAGGATGAACATTGTGTTATCAGTAAAAATGTTTCAATAATATTCCTCCATCTACAATGTTTTTAAAACATGTTCCATTCGTCGACTGCTAGAGCACTCGTTTCGAAGCTTCGCTCCGGACGAAATTCGCTAGTTTGATTCAACCCTTTAAAGTCACCATCCTCGCCTGCAATTTTTTAATAATACGTCTTTGATACCACTTTATATAGAAAAAAAGTTGCAAAGACATCGCACCATTATCAACGTTAATAAAAATCATATAACCTAGACTTTTTTCAAACTATTGAAATCTGAATTCGAGCATCTTTAAAATAAGCTTTAACAATTTCTTCGACACCCTTGCAATCATTCTTGTTACTTGAAATTATTCTACAGTATAGTTCGAGCATCGTATTACACGCAGAAAAAGTTTCGACGATGCAGCACGACCGTCGGCGCTTGTAAAAATTGCGAAATCCGTCGCCTCGGACGACGCCCGCGATTTCTCCGGCGACTGCGCCCGCCGTCGCCACTTAATCATTTCGGGCCGGATGAAAAATGATTTCTACGCTCGCGCAAGTACTTCTGGGAGTCCCGCGTTTACTCTGCTGGTTAAATAATGATAACGCGAAAACAGTGTTTCGCCTCGGCTTAGCGGAAATGATTGATATTCCCGCTTATTAGATTCGGCCGCCGGCTGTTATCAGCCCCCCCGCGAATCGATATCGCGAGTGGGGGCGCCGCGTTTTCATGCAAATTCCTTGGGTTTTATAGGCGCGCGCGCGCTTTTGTATTTCCGAGAAGCCGTGCGGGGGGCCAGAGGAAAATTTTTATTTGCCGCGCCAATGGCTCCGCCAGATAAAAGGGTGCTTAAAAAAATGCACCGGCCTCCGTTGAACTTCGTAGTTTGCCGTGCCTTTCGAGAGTTTTACGAGCTATAAATGCATCAGGATCGCCGCGATTCCGATGCTCGCGGTTCCGCGGCATTAGGCTAACGCGGTACAGCGTACACTTCATCTCAGTCTCGCGTTGCTAAAATCCGACCTCATCGAAACGCGTATTTCGTCCGTCCACCTGTCTCGTTTGCTCCACATATTCGCGAGCGGGATTTCGCACGCTCGGTGCGTGTACACAAAATACGAGATAACTTTTTAACGATTCGATTAAAATATGCGTGCCGCAGTGACGGAATTAGACCGGCGGGAGGATGTTCACGCGTTTATGGCATATTTGATAACGCCGCGGCGCGATGAAAATGTAAATCATCCCCGGCGCTGCTTTTTTTCCCCTCCCCCGAGTCCTTTTTCATTTTATTTGCGAAGCTCTCGCTGCAGGAAATAAGTTTCTGTATCGGTAACACGTTTATACGGTCCTTTGAGATGCAGATTTATGCATTCACAATGCGGCTGATTACGCGGAGTGCAGTAAAATGCATAAGTTATGCTCGAACGGAGAATTTTATGTTGCCACGGGGGCCGCACTCTTTGCGAAGAATATCAATTTCTCTGTAATATCGATCATTGAAACGCGTCCCCCGCTGCACTGTTCCGCGGTGCTCCAAAGCGCGACGCGATATCGGCCCCCGGGTAAAGTATCTTATAATTTCGGCCGCGTTGCAGCAAACAGAATTAAATGTTTTAATTCCCCCCGCGCTGGAAACGCGCCGACTTCCGAAAAGAAAAAAAAAACGCGCGCCCCTATGCCGTTAATTGCATCCGCGAGTCAAAAACGCAATAAAATAACACGGAAAATTCGTCCAATTTACGGGGGCATTTCTTCTATGTTACTAACATGCGAAATGAAATTTTTAATTCTTCGCGGCAGAGTGTGTTTGTTATACGCGGCCGCGTAAAGTATACCTTTCGCCGCGCTAATTGCGTGCGCGATGCGCGAAAATACGGTGGAATAAAGCGTCTTTCAATCTCCGCGCGCGTTATTGCCAACGAAATAAAGTTCTCAATTATTCAGAAAATTGTTCCAAGGAAAATAAATTTCTGTTAGAAACTCCACGGATCGCGGCGTTGTGCGATGGTTGCGTGATGCTATGGAATAGAAGAAAACACACGAGTTTCGTTATTTAGCGAGTTTCGCCACGGGTTAAATTATAATTGCAATTTAATACGCGGGAAATAATTTCCTGTAGATTTTCTAGTTGCAGCTCGATGCGTTCGTTAAATGTTTGGAAATACGATGAAATATATGAAGGTGTACAAATATATTCGGTCGAACTTTTTATTATTTATCTATTTATTATGTAATTTATTTGGCTTTATATTGGATGATGGATATCTGTACATAATATAATAAATCAACCTTAAAAGACAAATATCGTCAATTGATTTGATCTAAAATAAAAGGAAGGAACTCGTGGGACGCCTTAACCCTTTGCAATCCGCGCCATCATGGATGTTACCTACCAATCTCTATCGACTTTTATATTACATAGCATACATAGTATATTATATAGTATAGTATACGTTTGGAACAAAGTAAAATATTATAATAATAATCAATAAAATGATTTGTCATATAAAATGGAAATGCTGTAAGCCGGAGAAATTATTTTATTATTAAATGTCTAGTGATATACTAGAGTCACGATGTCCCCTGAGAAGGGACAACGGAGTGTAAAGGGTTAATATATTAAATTAAAAAACGTTGTATTCCGCGAATGAAACGAACTTTCCGCCACGGTGAAAATAAGTTCTCAGCCGCGGTGGATATGTGAAAGCCGAGAATGCAGCGTGGATTCGCTGGATGGCCGAGTGATCGTGTTTCAAAAGCGCTTTGTGCAGCCCGAGCGGAATTCGTAAGATCGTATGTTCGGAAGTACCTATAACGATATCGGTGGCCATCGAGCGATATTATACCCGGACGCGGTAATCAACGGAGCGACGCTTAATTATCGCCCGCGTTACGTAGCCCGGGATCCGAGCCGCGGCCGGAGTAAAACGATAAGCATATTAACGGACGTTGCGACAGATAACGTCGGTAAGAAACCCGATGAAGCATCCGTCTATCGATCCCAGAGCGCCGAGAGCCGATGACCTAATTATACGTCGTCGTCGTCGTCTGATGTTTCTCCGGCAAGCTCATTACGCGAAATCTCGAATCCGAGTTCCCCCCTTACTTAATTAAGGCATCGGGTCCCGCGACCCTCCTCCAACGTCTTGAGGGGCCGCTTCTTTCCGACCCGATCCTTTTGTCGTCGAAGACATTCAGACACCACCACCCCTCGGTACGCCGCGGAACTACCAATCCGACGTCGTTCGGAATTTTTATTGTCGCCCGAGGATTTATTATTTCACCCTCTCGCGGACAACGCGACTCCTCTTCGCCGTATCTTTAAGCAGTTTCATTGGGACAATGGGATTAACTCCGCGCTCTGCTTGCTTTCACGTGTTTGCAGATCGAAGTGGATGCATTAAACTCTCGCGTTGCAACAACTCGGCGGACTCGGCATGGGAAACGCGAACTGCTGAATATGAATTCTATGGTTTTCTTTCAATTTGTGAAAATATTAATTTTATATGTTGATATGGAAATTTTTCAATGTTGGAATATATGTGTGCGGATGAAACGAGAGGAAGAAAATTCTATTGGTCAGAAATTCTATTTGGGGAAATTGTTAATAACGGAGCAATGATGGTTAGCGTAACCAAGTGAAAAATCATTGTGTAAGGGGTTAATTTTAAAATTTTACTGAAGAAAGATCTTGCAAATTAGCTGCAAAGTCAGGAAGAAAATCGAGGAACTCTGTTTGCTTTTGGAAATTAATGAAAATTGGAAGAAACGAATTCTCCTGAAATTAAATGGATTATTTGAATGAAATGAATTTTTTAAATTTAATGAATTGTTCATAAAGGGAGAAAAATATTTCTAAACTAACAGAACGGTATTTTTTCCAGGTGCCGAATGAAACAATGGAGGAGGGACCTACCCCCGACCTCGGTGATAATCACGTTCCACAATGAGGCACGATCCACGTTACTTCGCACTGTCGTAAGGTAATTAAACTCGCTTACAATTGTTTAAAAGTTAGACATAAGCGAAACTTTCAGAATAGTCGCGCGAAAATTTAAATCATAGAAAAATATGATTACTACATGAAAAATTACAGAAAATCCGCATGGATAATTCCAAAGAAATTACGTTAAAATATTGCGTACTGCGTACATGTAAGATTCGAGAAAAACCGCGGGAAAAAAATTACAGAGAAGTTACATTAAAAGCTACGCTAAAGCCGCAAGAAAAAATTGAGGAAAACCGCACGAAAAATTGCGGAAAAGTGACATTAAAAATTGCGCGAGAGCCGCGAGTTTAAGAAAAACCACGTGAAAAATTGCCGAGAAAATGCACGAAAATTAGTCGCGAAATTACATGAAAAATTGCTGTGAAATTGCATCAAAAATTGCGTAAAAGTTACCTCTAAGATCTTGAAAAAAGGCCACGCGAAAAATAGCCGAGCAGTTGCATTAAAAATTACGCGAACCCCGCGAGAAAAATTTCAGAAAAGCCACGTGAAAAATCGGAGAGCAGCTGCGTCAAAAAATCGCGTAAAAGCTGCAAGGAAAGTCGAAAAGCCGCGGGAAAAATCGCGGAGTAGCCGCGTTAAAAATTTGGTAAAAGCCGGAAGGAAAACGTTAGAAAAGCCGCGGGAAAACGGGGCGTAAAAGCTGTCGGAAAAATCGAAGACAGAGAAGCCGACGAAATCAGCTGGACACGGACGACGTGCTCGGTTTCTCGAGAAGCCTTTCTCGCCGCGCGACCAAAACCGGAAACTCGCCGCTTCCGGCCATACATCCGGCGTCGCTTTTCGCCGGCGAAGTCGCGAGCAGCCGCTAATAAAACACACGCGGGAAATCCATAGGAAAAGGCGGGGGGCGTAAAGCGAAGCATCGTTAAAACCGTAAACGGCCGGGAGTAGCAGCATTACCGCGGCGGGAAAAAAGCCGGAGGCGGTTTCGCGGCGGGCGCGTATTAAATCACGAAGCGCATCCGTCGCGATCGCGATGATCTACCCGCGCTGATTAATAAAGGTGTTATTAAAAAATACCCGGCGGATTATCCGGCGTCGGATTAATCCAGCCGAGCGACACGGTCGGCTACCGTTTCCCGCGGGGCGAATATTCGCCTAATCCCCCCCGGGCCCGATTTACGGACCGTCGGGATTTACATTTTTTTCTCCCTATCCCCCCCTCTCCGCGCGGTAATATGATTATCGCGACGTTTTCCGGAAAATCTGCGGTGCCCCCCACGCCCGGCGCGTTTCACGCGTGATTTATCGCCATCGAGGATAATGCTCTCCGGCCGAGTAACGGCCGTCGCGATGGAACGACGATTAGAAAATTCCATCGGCGCCTCTCGGACCCGCGGCAGAATTTTCTCGCGCCTCCCTCCCCCTCCTCCTCCGCCCCCGTTGCCGATATGCAGTTCCGGCGCATCGCGGCGGGCCCAGAAAACTGCCGAGCACGTACGCGCCGGGAATTTATCCGGCCGCGATTACTCCGGCTCCGCTTCCGACAACGAGGAAATATTAATCTCGTTTCACTGAGTTCGACGTTTTTCCATTTGCACGCGAACGTGAGCGCGACCAGCTGTAAACTACGTCCGACGCCGCCTCACCGCCTCGCTACTCCAAGTCCGGCTCTTTATTATACCGGCGACGCCGCCGCTCTGATATTTCGATAATCCACGGCTACTTAATTCGCGGCCACTGCTTTTCTCAGTTGCCCGGTTGATCGCCTGGAATGTTGATATTCCGTGGGATTATTTGATCCGAAGTCGTCGACTTTGTGGCTGTTCTCGTCTGAACTGTAATAATTTTTTTACAGTATTGCAGTTATTTATGGGGCTTGATAAATTTTTTTAAGATAGTTTTAATGTTGAGCTATGTACAGAAGAAGTTTTAATAATTATCTTCTATGTATAATGTTTTAATGAATTATGCAATTAGAGTGACTTTTTAGGCTGTTGATGTTCTGAATGAACTTTGGTAATTTCTCTACACCCTTATAGTCATTCTTCCAACTTGAAAATTTTTCATAAGTTAGTTTTGATGTACAAATATATTTAGAAAAATTCTTAACGATCTCCTTCCACTAATAATGTTTTAAAAAAATTATGTAATTAAAATGACAATTCGAGCTACGAATCTGGATAGACCAAAATCCTAAATGAATTTTATTAATTTTCCTACACCCTTATATTCATTCCTCCTAGCTAACAATTTTTCCTAACATATATCAGATGTCCAACTACACCCACAAAAATTGCCAACAACATCACCCCCCTAACAATGCAAATAAAAATTGCCAAAAGTCGTTCTACCCTTCGATCCATAAATTCAAACACACGACACCCCCAATTTTTAATAATTTCTCCACACCATCACAATTATTCCATTTACTCGACAATTCCCAAAACTCTGTTTCCATCATAAAACAACACGTAGAAAAATCTACAGCAACATCGTTCCCCTAATTACGCAACGAGAAACCGCTACGAACGCTCGGAAAGCCAGGAAAACTTTCCATCCATTCTCGACTTCGCGTTTTAAGGGCGGCGAAATTCGCGTTGACTTTTGACAAATTGCGATCGTTGGCGGCACCGCGAGCTCCTTAAATATATTCCGTGGCCCCTCTCTCTCCCTCCCCCTTGTTCGGTATTCCGCGCGACGGCGACGCGAATCAGAGATTTCCCCCGGCGAGAGCAGTGCGCTTCTTAATTGAAACGGTTTTTCCGCGGCCAGACGTAACGCGAACCGAACGAGATCACGATTCCCCGGGAAAAAAAGAATTTTTCCCGGCGGTGGGTAAGCAACTCTTGCCGTCGACGCCGTCCGCCCGTCGACGAGCCGGGAAAACTTTATTTAAGGGAGGATCGTTGCCGTTTTGAGTGCACGCCCGGATGGGATTACGTCGGTCGATGAAATTAGAACCGTTTAATTCCGACGCGGGAACCCTCGAGCGGGTAGAACGATGTAAGAACGTGAAATATGTTTTGCTTTCAGCGTGCTGAACAGGAGTCCCGAGCACCTTATCAAGGAAATTATTCTGGTGGACGACTTCAGCGATCATCGTAAGCTTTAATTACCATCGTTACGCTCCTAGAACCTAGACGGCTTATTTACGCCGCCTACGGACACCGCCTCGTACTATTTTTCGCTCGCTTTCGCGATTCATGAGGAATAGTTGCAAATAAATTCCGTCTTTTTATTCAAATTTATTCAGATTTATTTAGCCATTTATTTTATTTATTTTATTCATTTTGAATTCTTATCTATTTAGCGATGTCCTGATGACTCACATTATTTGATCTAGTAAAAAAGGTTCATGTTCTACGGCTCTGTTATATTATTGTATAAAACTATGGACAAATTATTGCAATAACCATAAGCCTAATTTATACTACAGTTCTCTTGATCTATATTTTTATTTACACTAGTTCTTAATTTATTCTACACAGAAACGTACTATAACTCCCTTAATTTTACATTAACCCCCGAACAATGAATCTTTCTGATAAAAATATTTCTAAATAATATCATTTAAAAATATATAACTTAACAAGGATATTATAAATTATTCATAGTTGATTAATGATAATAAAGCAGTTTTTAATCCTCGTATATTATAAATTTACCATCGGTAGTATAATATAGAATTTGATTTTCGACGAATTTCGTGGCGGCGTAGACGAGCGTGGATGATTTAAATGTGCATGTTGCGCGAACGTTACGAGTGTTTGTACCGTTTCTTTCGCAGCGGAGGATGGCGAGGAGCTGTCGAGGATACACAAGGTGCGGGTGATACGGAACGAGAAGAGGGAAGGTTTAATGAGATCGAGGGTGAGAGGCGCGGACGCAGCAACCGCGAGCGTGCTGACGTTCCTCGATTCCCATTGCGAATGCAACGCCGACTGGCTCGAACCCCTTCTCGAAAGGGTGGCGGAGGATCCGACGAGGGTCGTGTGTCCTGTTATTGACGTGATCAGCATGGATACCTTCCAATACATCGGTACGCAGACAAATATTTCACGGAATCGTCAGACCGTCGTGTCTGGGTTTCAAGAGGCGGAGGGGGGCGGTTCTAGCTTTGTTCTGTAGCGAATAGAAATGTTTAAAAAATGATTTTTACAGGGCTAAAAGTAGAAGCTTGGAGCTTTGAAATGAGCTATTATAGACTTTCGTACGATCATTTTTTACAAAGTTATAGCGATTCCAAATTCACTTTTCACGTTTGGATATGCGAAACTTTAGAAGGCAGAAGAGATCTTAGTTCTAGATTTGTTCTGTGGCGAATAAAAATTTTCGAAGAGCGACCTTCACAGGTATAAAAGTAGAAGCTTGGAACTTTAAAATGAGCTATAATAGACTTTCGTACGATTCTTCTCTACAAAATTACAGTGGTACCAAAGTCCACTTCTTTTCACATTTGAATCTGTGAAACTTTAGAAGGCTAAGGGGAATTCAGTCTCGGCAGTATTTTATGGCGAAAAGTGGTCTTATAAAAATTAAGTTCGGACATGTAAAAGTAAAAGGTCCGAGCTTTAAAATGAACCACAGTAGACTTCTGCACGATTATTTTCCACGAAGTTAAACAGTTTCTAAGATCCTTATCTTATCGCACTCGAATTAGCGAAGTTTTAGAAGACAGAAAGGACACTCGGGTTTTGACTCTGTTCCATGACGAATAGCGGCGATCTCTCACGAGTGAGGACGAGGGTACGAAAGTAGAAGCTTCGAACTTTAAAACGAGTCAAAGTAGACTTACGTGTGATTTTCCTGCGGGAAGTTACAGAAGTTCGAAGATCAATGACTTTCCTCATTTAGTTTAGCGGTATCCGGTGTCCTCGTCTACTTTCGCCCTACTTCTCCGGATTAAAAATTCATTAAACTCTTAACCACGTCTTAAATTTTTATAATAGACAAGATAACACTTTCCAACATGAATTTTAACTCGCTAGAAAAAAATCTCCAAGTTTCCCTGTATAATAAAGTTTTGATAAAGGATAAAGTTTTAAAAGTCGAATATTCAATTCTGAACATTTTCTCTCTTCTTTAACTCAGTGCAACGATTCCAGCGAAGTATATAAAACAGAGCATATTTTTATAACATTACCATCATTTAATTAATCTCTAAAAGTGACGATAATAATTTCTAAAGGTGACGTGACGCCTTTGGAGCGTCGGTGTTCTTTGACATCCCTTAATTTACTTAAATAGCAAGTCTGCGAACCTCCTTTTCATTCGCATAATTAGAGCGCCGTGGAAGTTCTATTTAATTGGTACTGTGATTCGCCGGAATCAGACGTCAATTAAACTCTGTTCCAACCATAAATTCGATCTTGAACAATACGGTTCTAAAAGTCCACCTTGCTTTCCAATTTGCCGCTTGCCAGTGACAAATCGGCGCGTTATACAGATCAACCCCTTGCTATAATTTCAACAGTCTGACATGTGGTTGAGACTTCTAGTATATTATAATATATATAATTCAATACAATTGAGTATATGATCCAGTGTATAGTTTAGCATATAATCTAGTGTATAGTCTAGCATATAATCTAGTGTATAGTATAGCATATAATCTGGTGCACAATCTAGTATAGAATGTAGTATATAATCTAGTATATAATATTATAATAACTTGTGAAGTATAAACACTATTCCACCTCATTTAGTTTGAATAAAATTCTGATTCGTTGCCTTCAATATTTAAACATTTCAAGGTAGATATATGATAAATATAAAGTGCCTTGTTTCTTTTAAAAAATTATTGCAATCTAACAAATGATTCAACAAGGGACTAAATTTATTATTAGTCTATATTATAGTTATTACAGTTATTATACTAGTTATATAGTACAGTCATTACAGTTATTATAACAATTACCTATACTTGCTAAACAAGCACATATTACTATACCAACATCACAAAAATCAATTTCAAGATACCAGAATAATTAAAATAAAGACAGACTAATAGAAATCGAAAATTCTCCCACAACAAAAATTCTACGATTTCCAGGAGCCTCCGCGGACCTAAGGGGTGGTTTCGACTGGAGCCTAGTGTTCAAGTGGGAGTACCTAAGTCAAGCCGAACGGCAAGCTAGACAAAAGGATCCCACGCAGGCGATCAGGACTCCTATGATCGCCGGAGGCCTATTCGTGATCAACAAGGCCTACTTCGAGAAGCTGGGCAAATACGACACCCAGATGGACGTATGGGGCGGCGAGAATCTCGGTGAGCCCCCTCTCTCTCTCTCTCTCTCACACACACACACACACACACTCTCTCTCTCTTTCTCTCTCTCTCTCTCTCTCACTCTTTCTCTCCCTCTCTCACACTCTTTTTCTCTCTCTCTCTCTCTCTCTCTCTCTCTCTCTCTCTCTCTCTCTCTCTCTCTCTCTCTCTCTCTGTGTCTGTCTCTCTCGTTTCTTCGAGATCGACGAGGGTGTGCTGAACGATAACCCAACCTTTCGCAGAGATATCGTTCCGGGTGTGGCAATGCGGCGGCAGCCTGGAAATAATTCCGTGCTCGCGCGTCGGCCACGTGTTTCGTAAACGGCACCCCTACTCGTTCCCCGGGGGCAGCGGGAACGTTTTCGCGCGGAACACCCGACGCGCGGCCGAGGTGTGGATGGACGATTACAAGCAGTTCTATTACAACGCGGTGCCCCTCGCACGCAACATACCCTATGGCAAGTGAGTATATCCGAGACGCAAGGACGTCGCTCGACGCTCGACGTCGAGATCAATTTTATAAAACCGAAGAGGTTCGTTTATGAAACTGAAGATCGAATAACTGTGTCAATTTCTGTGCCCTTGCAATAATTTTAGTTATTTATTAAATTTATTTATATTTAAAAATGATATTCAATTAAGGATGTTCAATATTTTGGACGAAGTTTATTATTTTTGGAGTCGATATTTTTCACTTCTTAAGGGCTATAATTGCAGAAAGCAATTTTTTAACTTTTTAGAGTAATTTTGAAGATTAAAAAGTGAGAAATATGTAAAAATAGTCTTTTTGCATAGTGGAAGAATAAATTAAAATTGGAGTAAATTATAGAAGGATAATATAATCTTAGATATATTTTTTGACTTGAAGTAATTCAATATTATTTTTATTATTAAAGAAATTAGATATTTTTCACTTACAGTAATAAAGTAAAATATAATTTTACTTAAAGTAACTGAAACAAATTTATCTACAACGAGCTATACTAATTGCAGCACAGTAATTAAATCAGTGTACAGTAATTGCAGCACAGTAATTAAATCAATATACAGAAATTGACGCACAGTAACTAGAGATGGCTCAGTAACAGGTCCACAAAAATGAGCTATTTTCTAGCGATTGACACTTTTACACTAAATCAACAATTCGAAGAAATCCATCAATAATACATTAAACTATAGTTTAATAAGAATGAAGCCTACTCACCAACACTTTATTTTTACGAAAAAAGAAAATCCGAAACACTATTAACTACCCAAAAAATCGTCCAAAAGCAAACGTAAAATCAATCACAAAAGTAAACACAAATTCTTTAAAATTCAAAAACGAGCCTAATTAAACACCAAACCAATTATTCTTGCTATTCGAAACCCGATCCTGTAAAGTATAGAAATAAGACGGGCGAGAGAATGAGCGTTGAGTAAACTTTGTCTCCATCGACTGATCGATTCGTCTAAGCGAAGGAACGTTGCTCGGCGAACGAGAGGCCACGCCGTCGGCGTGGACGGAAACAAAGAATTTCCCGCGGGCTCGGTCGTTTATCACGAACTAATTTCTGGACCGTCTTATTTCGCGAGACGCGGCGCGCGCCGCCGCTCGATTTACGACGCGGGAAAAGCGGGACGAAATACCCGATAGTCGATTTCATTAAAACGCGCGTCAGCGCACGTGACCGGTATTAATAAAAGGTTCACCCGTCGTTCCCCTGTTCGCCGTTTTAGTATTCAGGACAGGATGGAGCTGAAGCGGAAATTGCGCTGCAAGCCCTTCAGCTGGTATCTGAAAAACGTGTACCCCGAATTAGTTATACCGACCAGCGAGGGGGGACCCGGCGGATTCCTGAAGCAGGGCACCGCGTGTCTGGATAGCATGGGCCATCTACTAGACGGGAACGTGGGACTTTATCCGTGTCACGACACCGGCGGCAACCAAGTGAGTACCCACCATTGTTCGTTATTCAACAGACGCGGTCTGGTATTTCCTCGGATCTGGTTCGCTGTAGCGGGCATTAATCGATTCCGTGTTTCTACCTCGATTGATTACGATCGATGGTTTTCCATTGAAAAGATTTATCATAAGAGTTACCAGTATAATTGACTCAGGAAATTAATCGACAATTGATTGAAAATGTTAGTTGCGAATCGTTGATACAAATAGTCGTCGAGGGTTGATTAGAATTAATTTTTATCGTTGATTGGAATAAATTCATCAGCTGTCGTTGAATTGAGAAAATCAACCGTCGACACTTTTAAGGAAAATTAGTCTTCAATCGTCAATTTTAAAAAATCAATCTTCCATTGTCAATGTAAAGAAATTTGTCTTCAATCCGTAATTAAAAGAAATTAATCTCCAGTGGTCAATTTAAAAATATCAGTCCTCAATCATTAATTTGAAAGAAATTATCCGCCAGATTATTAATTAGAATTCATAAATGGTCGATAGCTGACTAAGAAGAGTTAATCGTCAAACGCTGATTAAAAAAGATTGAATGCATAATAATATTATTGCAACGTATATCGACGATCAAAGCGAACATAATCGCGAATTGCGACAAACAATTGACACCTAGCAGTTCAATCGTCGATTAAGTTTCCCGCCGAGCGAAACAATGCGACAGCTCGCGAACATCTGAAAGCAGCAGCGCCAAGAGAGTTTCGACAAGAATCCTGTTGCGTCGCTAATCTTGTTTGCCATCAGCAATCAGAGTTCGCGTTCTCATTAAACTTGATCCTAAGGAAGACAGCTGTCATTACGGTTCGAGAGAGAGAGAGAGAGAGAGAGAGAGAGAGAGCCGGGATAGAGCCAGTTCGTAGAACTATTCGTAGAACAATTCTGTTGTTTTATCTAACCAACGAATATATTGCTCTAAGGCCAGGTGCGCGCACTGGCAGCTTCATTCGAGGGAACTGTTTTATCGCCGGAATGAAACACGCTGTTAGAAATGGAACCCTCGCGCTAACTGTTTAATTGCGAAGACCTGCGAATTATTGCCTCTTTTATCTCGCTGGCTATACGGTAGCTGTGTTGCGATAATAAAACATGCGTTGCCGGCAGCAACGCCGATCTTTAACGAAG
>NC_135776.1:5244767-5266207 GCF_028453695.1 Augochlora pura | reverse complement strand
ATTTATTTGCGAAATAAAGGTAAAATGTATTTTAGAAATTTTTGTAAATCTGGTGTTGGAAGTTTTGTCAAGGGTGGAAGATTTTGTAATGACATTTTTTAATTATTAGGACGGTATTTTTGGAATTTGTAGAAGATAGGGGTTTAATTCAATGATTTTTTATAGAATTCTAGTAATTTGTAAGGTAGTTTGTGACAATTTTTGTATTTATCTAAGAGCAGTATGTCTAGTTGGATTTTTGGTTTTAATAGAGGGTGGCAATTATCTGGTTGAAGTTTTCTATTTAATTTAATGGATATATTGTCTAAATAAAATTTTGTATTTGGGATCTGGACAAGTGCCCTTTTAATTGTTATAATGTTAGAAATATCATATTGCACTTTCTATTATAATAGAATTATTTAAAATAAAATAAGAATTTTATCACCTTCCAATTTAGATGAACTAGCAGCCCTAAGACGCTTACAAGGACCAAGGTCTCATTAAGGGATGATCATTCTGACTCTACCAAAGAAAAAGTACTATAAATATCATATTTTCCACTCAAGATATATTTATTTTCATAATATTGTTCAATAATACATTTCTATATTTTTCAATGCAGAAATAAAATAGAAAAGATCGATAAGAAAACATTGCTGCAACAAATATATATGTATAATATTCTATAAACATTTCTTGACGATTTCGTATAAATTTTACATACACTCGCAATTTTTCAATGACAATATTAATTTTCGTTCATCGTTCGCGATTAAGGATTTTTCTCCCCTTCCAATCGTAAAAGAAACGACTGGTCGGTATAAATTAATAAACGTTTATGTCGGTATGAAGATCCACCGTATTGCGGCCACGATTTTACTTTTATTTTCCGCTCGCGGTATCGCGGTCGGAACAACGTCGAAGTAGTTCGCAGCACAAGTTGCCGGCGTTGTTAAATACGTTCGGTTGATGTTTCGGTGTAAAAAGGCTCCTCTAGCACCGTCGCGCCGGGGCGAAATAAAACGTAACGTCTGTTGATGCTCTCGTAGAGAGGGGGGGGCCCCGGAATATTCCTGGTGGATTCATAAAAAAAACGGTGCTCAAGTCACCCCTGAAAAATAACACGAGACCTGGGGCACAAACCGAGCGCGCGCCCGCGAGCCGCGCCATACGGCCGTGAAAGCGTGCGCGGCGTTAAAAAATCATAAGGGTGCCGTTTTTCCTCGTCTCGGTGCACGTTCACCCCGAATTCCCGTGATCGACGTTTTATGGAAACGTAAAAATCGCGGGATCCTCGCCCGACCTTCCCATTAATTTCCGTAACGCTCCTAGAGGCAACTATAAATATTTGCTTACAATTTCATCCGGCAAATTGATTTGTGAACTATTCGATTCTGAACTGTTGAGATATTGAAATCAATTTGTGATAGTCAGATCGGTGGTGAATACCAAAAATTATTATAAATAGTTGTTTGATCAGGTTACAGATTCTATAGTTTTGTGCTACAAATAATAAAGTGGAATTTAAAAGAATAGAAACATTAAATGAGAATTAATTTGTCGATGTTATTATGATAAAAATGAGTAGATATTATTTTAAAATTCCAAAATGTCCAAATGGAGATCATGGCAGTTTAACTCTGCGCCCTGGAGAGGTTTTTAACCCCACCAATCGAATCATCTATGAAATGGCATAAAAGTCATTGAAAAACCTCTTTAATGGTATAATTATTTTCCATAAGTAACTAACAATATTGAAATACAGTTAAATTAGCAGATATCAGAGTGATAATAAGAGAATTCGAATTAATAATAATTATAAAAGGCGGACGTTTTGGACCTCGGTGGTTAATGAACAGAATTGAGTAAATCATTGGAACAAGGGTTGAGGATAAGGGATGAAACGCGATTTGTCGCGGTCGCGTCGGTTTTAAACAAGGAGATATTTCGTGGCGTGGAGGAAAAAATGGAGATTCACCAGCAGAGAGCATGAGAGTACAAAAGGTTAGGGGATATTCCGACTGGTTGGGGTTGGTTCGTCGCGATGTTTTCGTTCGGGGGGTGCGCCATCGTAGACGGCAACATAATCCTCGATAGAGGGCCGTGACACATGGGAACATGGGGGACATCTTATCTTCATATTACATACACACGACGGTTCTCAACTTCGAGTACCTGGCCATGATGAATCACCTTCTCGTGATTCCTTGCTGTAATTAGAAATAGTTTGATCGTATTTCCCTATTCTTTATTGGACCTTCGATTTTGTAACAAATTGCAGAACAATTCTAAAGTGATTGACTTGTTAGTGAATTTAGGGGGTGGTTTTCTGTACCACTGCTCTTTCAATTCTAAATTCTAAATTCAATTCTAAATTTATTTATTAATTAACAGATTGATGATAACTTGTCAAGAATAACATTAATAAAATAAGTCTTTTAGCATTAAATAAATTAAAAATATTGTCCACGTGAGACAGAAAATATTATTATATTTTAAGGGGTGGTTTTTCCTACTATCTGGAGTTTGGTGCACTTGTAAATTAATTTAAGTAGTTAAAATGGAACGAAATCTTTCAAGAAAATAAAAATATTGTAACAGCATCTCCAACAATCCTATTACATTGTTTAAACATATTTAATATTATAAACTGCTAGAATCAACGAACCAATACCAAAATATGACATCATCATTGACGAAGAGGATTCTTATCCTATAAATTGATATAATTTCACAGCCCTTATTTCACAATTATTCCAAGCTATTTTTGCAACATCCTAATAAAAAGAAACACGAATAAATAACGTGATTTCAAAGTTACACCGTGTTACATGAAACTATAGAACTGAACGTAATAAACGAAAGATATTCGACCTGAACGAAAAACAAAGCGGTAATCGAGTTTCGCGGACAGTTTTCGACGAGGAAAAAAAGGAAATTCGCGAGGGGGTTTGGCGACTTCACGTCCCCTTTAATAACGTTCCTATTTTCCTCGGTTCTCCGGGAAAATAGTCAGCATTCCGGTCCGGCGTGTCGGCCTAATGTATGTCCTGCATCGCGAGGGTGCGTTTGATTCATCTCGCCGGAGGGGGTTCGCTCGTCGAGGTCGCATTCGTCACGCGTATCAAGAGCATTTCCCTTTTTTCTCCTTTTTTCTTTTTCCCCCCCCCCCCCGCCCCGGTTGCCTTCTTCCAGTGAAAATCCACCCCCGAGCGACTTTACACGGGCGTCATAAGCCGGTGCACTTAATTTAAAGATCATCGAGCGAAATCGGCGGGAAAGTCGAGGGCGCACCCTCTCGCCACGATTTTTCGCCCGCGCCGTCTCTCCTCCCGGATTTCTGCGGGGAGAGGCGACGGGGGCTTTACAGTCTGTGCATTCCGCTTTACAGTTCATTTCACATTTTCTCGGGCGGCCCTTGTTCCGCCACTTTTCAGCCGGTTTCTTTTTAATTTTTATTCTTTCCGCCCGGCCGCGATCTTTACTTTCGTGCCACCGGATCGCGCAGTTAACGCTTTCCACTTAATTGCTTATTTATCGATTAAGACGGCGCCCGAGATGGTACAGGACCGTCCAACGCAAGCGGCTTCAGATTTATCATCTACGATAACAAATTACTGAACTGCGGATTTTATAAATTTAAGAGAGATATAAGTGGATTAAATAAGGTACAGTGAAACTTTTATTTATTTGTTTTAATTTAATAATCTTGCAAAGTATCGAATGCTATGATGAAGGTACAAGTATCTTGTAATTAATGCAGGCAATTTTTATCTTGCATAAAAGTCCACAGTTTAATTGTTTAGGAGATACTTTTCTTGTTTCATTCCTTTTTATGTTCTTCTTCGATGCGGCCTAAAAAGATCTCGATATTTCAACACCTGTAACTTCCTGTAAAAAAATGTTACGATCTTCTGTCTGTACTTATTGCAAAGAGCGAAGTATCTACTTTTAAATTTTCTATCTCAACTTCCTTTAAAAAATTCTTCCTTATTGTAATAATTTATTGTTGCAATATCGCTCGAGATCATCAAGAAGAATTTTATCTGACAAAATTATGCAAATTCAAACAACTGTACAGAGTTCCAAAAATTTTTCTCCAAATTCGCCGATATGTGATCTTATAGAGGGAAGTTTCCCCTGTACAACGAGCTCTTAAAAGTTGGTCTACGATTTTTTTACGCAGTTTTATTAGATTTTTTTACGCAGTTTTATTAGATTTTGATTGAGAGCGTATCATAAATCCTTCGCTAACGTTAACGACAGAAGGGTTACTTAAAACTGCTGTAACTTTGCGTAAAAAAATCGCAGCCACTTCTCTCTTTTTTTAGATTAAAGTAGAAGAATCAAGCTTCATTACAACGCAAACGGCATGTTCGAATAAAATTTTTCAAAGTCTGTGCGTTTCGTCAAACTTGACAATTTTCAACATGGAAAACGGCTTCGCATTTAAGGGATTATTATAAATATTATATATAAATTATAATATATATTATAATAATAAGAGTGCATGGAAGTTATACTGCAAAAATACTATTTTACAGTAAAGATTCCAAGCTATAATTTCAAAAAAAGATCATCACCCTACGATGATTTTTCACAGAGTAACCTGCGATCAAAGTCGACCAATTTCTCTGAAAAATCTGCAACCTTCAGCGCGCCATTATAAAACACAAAGTACAATTCCCGCGCACTGTAGCGTCGCTCTCTCGGATGCAAATGTCCCCGAAAATTTGCATGCTAGAGGAGATTCCGAAAATTTTCGCGATCCGACGATCGGGGAGATCGGCCCCGCCGACAGAAGGTCCGAAGGGCGATGAGTCCCCGAGGACTGATCTCGCAAACAAATGCCGACGATTGAATCTTGGCATGTTGCAAGACGGATCGTTCTCTTTGAATCACAGATTGCCCGCCGCCTTTCCTTCCGCCCCCGTCCCTCTCCGCGGTCCTCTCTCTCTCCACGGGCCTTCTGGCCGCTCGTCGTCCTCCTCCCGTTCACCGCCGGCCGCTCTTGCTCCACCTTCGTTCGGAGGCGCCTCCGCAGGGAGACGAAGGAGCGACGAGAGGCGAAGAGACGAGAGAGAGAGAGAGAGAGAGAGAAACCTTTCGGGGCCAGCCGCGGCAATTTGCCACATGCCTCCGCTCGCGAGGAGAAACGACTGCGGCGTCAACGACAGTCGAATCGCCGCGCGGTGGAAACGCCGATCTATCGGGACGCGATCTCGACCCGATCCTGACGAGCCTCCGTCGGAAATCCTCGGAGCTCAAACGCAGTTTTGCGATTTTTACCGATTTTTTTACCCCGATTTTTACCGATTTTCGACTCCATTTTATTCGACTGCATTGGGCTTTGATGCATCTATTTTCTAGTGCATATGTTACTGCAATGCATTAATGGTAGTGATACAAAGAATTGCAAAGATAATAGACTACCAGTAGATTATTCCCTTTCACCGTCATCAATTTATTAAAATCATTTAAATAGAATCTCCGTCGATTTCAACATTTTTCCACAACTTTTACTCTTCATACAAACCAACAGTAATAACGCCACGTGATCGATATTACAACATAATATTTAACATACGTATCGTTCCATCTAAAATCGCTTGTCCATCGCAAAGGTCCCCATAAAAGTCTAAGGGCAGGGTCTTCGACAGGACACGTCGCTTTAATCGCAGGTGACGTCACCGGATGCAAAGGAGCCGACACGATAAAGGGAAGGAACGCATGATCGAAGCCAAGCAGGGCTAATCAGCCCATATATATTTATTCAGGGATGCGAGGGCGGTTCTCGTCGTCCGGCCCTTTTCGACGAATGCAAAGAGCGAGAACGGTCGCGGAAACGAAGGGACAACGATGGCTTACGCACGTACGTCGAACCAGGAATACGACCCCGGGTGCGGGGCTCCGTGCGGCTCTGATCCGTGCCAGATCCCATAAAATCACCCCAAGCACGATCGAGTGCCCTTCCTCTCACGAGGCGGCGCGGTCTATCGCTCGGGAAACAGAACGGAGAGGACCCCTAGAAAATTATTGCTCTCCTTATATATTCGTCCGTCGGTGCCGGGGCCGCGGAGAATGCGCCCTTTTCCTCTACCGGGGGAAAGGCAAATGGACGGAATCGCTGAGAATCGATTTACGTTTTCATCGGAATATTGATCGTCCATGGTATTAACAATTTATTCCATCGATAGTTGTTAGATGAAAATTGTTAGAATTAAAGATAATTCGTCAGTGATTTGTTTCTAGGATTTTTGTTCTCGCGAAGGATTTTTCAGCGATTTACATCAATACATTTTTCTAATTGTTGTGTGAACTTGTTGCTAATTTTGCAAGATTTTTATTTTCGTAAATGATTTTTACTTTTGTTGATAAAAAGACAAATTGCTCGACAATGGTGCGATCTTTTCGAAAGATAGGATATTTATCTTTATAAAGGATATTTAATAATATTTACAGGAAGATAAATTCCTTGAATAATGTATGTATAAAATATATAAAGTGCTATAATATAATATAGCTTTAAATTCTGGATCCATTGTCACTTTTCAGTTGCCTCTGGCGACAGGTAATGATAGTTGAGAAACCTGTAGCCTTGCGTAATCTGTGCACCGCTGTTGACACCGTGGCACGCCAATAGCAACAAATTTCTAGGCTGCACTTTCCATGCGAACCTCATGAACACCATGGAGTACAGAATCAGCGCTGGCGATTAAGCAGAATTAATGCAGTTAAGGGATAATCTTGAAATTTCTTTGCATTATTATAAGTTATTCGATATTACAATATGTCATAGAATTTATTAGGAAAGAAAATCATTGATAATATAAAATATAATTATTTATTCTAACTGCACTTAGAATTGAGAGCTAATAGAACAAATAAATTTTAACTTAAATCTTATCAATATTTCAAGTTTCTTAAAAATGAATTTAATTCATAGTTATTATACTGGATATATAAATATTATAATGAAAGCTAGAAAATTTAAGGAATAATTTTGAAATTTAGGAAATATAATAATTAAAACTTCATATGTAGTATAATTAACACAATATACTAATATACACAGAATATAATTATTTATTTCAACTACAAAATAAAGAAATAATAAAATAAATGAATCGTAGCTTGGAAAAATCGTTTTTAGGAACGTTTCCACGCAGATCCGCGGCGCCTGGACCGTTCAGCCCACTCTCATACTAATTTGGATTATGCTCGTGGCCGGGAACTTTATCGCCGGAACATTAAAATGGCGTCGAGGCGAGCCGGACAATTTTTACCGCGACATTCGGTCCTCCCGGGGACCAGTTTCCATCGTCCCCGCTCGTTAAGACCCGTAAGCGGTTATTCGCCGTCGCAATTATTTCACGTGCCCTTTTCCCCTACCTTCGTTCTCCTGGTTTCCCCGCCGCGCCCCTTTCCTCCCTGATCCACGCGGGCACCCGGTTTGTCCCCGTGTCCCTTTCCGCGGCGACCGATTATTATATGAACGGCTTTTGCAGAATTCCCCGAAAGGTCCGTCGGACACCGGGTGCTTCGGTAGAACTCACCCACCGTCATCTTGCCGCTAATGATTCTCGGATGCTTTTGCGTGTCGGATATGGCCGCCATGGGTATCATCCAGTTGAACGCCGGGCCCCAGAAGTGCGTGCTTGAAAAGCAGTTTTCCATAAATCGTGAGCGATATCGTCGCGGTTATGGCGATTATCGCGACGATGATTTTCGTCAGCGAAATTCGCGAGTTGCGAAAATTAGAGAACTTAGATCTATCGGGGAAAACAGTTGCATTTTGTGCGGTTGAATTTGTTATAGATGCACTTTGGAAAATGTTGTTTAGGGGATGGTAGTATTTGTTAATGAGTGGAGGGTTATTATTTATTACTCGTTACTGTTATTTATTAATTGAGTATTTCTTAATGACTGTATTCTCATTTATTCGATCATATTTCTTAATAATAGAAATATCGAGTTCTAAATGCGTTTAATGTATAATATTTTATAATAATAAGCTTGAATTAATATCAGCAATTTTAAATGAAATTTCTACTATCAGAAATTTTGAAAGAAAATGTTTAGTACCAGAAAAATTGAGAGGAAATATTGAATATCAGAGATTCTGAATTAAACGTTTAATATCAGAAATTTTGAAAGGAAATATTTAATGTCCGAAATGTCGAATGAAAATTTTAAGTGTTTAATATGAGAAATACTGAAAGAAATTATTATAAACCAGCCACTTCGAATAATGTAATAAATCTATTATTAACACTGAAACTATTTCTTCTTAACTAACTTCCTTCCATTAGTTTTAAAATTAAATTATTATACAAGCATAACATAAATTATTAAAATATAAATTTCGATTTAATGAACACCTTGTGCCAATAATTGAACAAAAATGGAATTGCTTACCTCATGAAATAGTTCAGCGTTTCTTTATTGAACAGCTTCTTCGAGGGTTTCTTGGACATTGTGGACAGTCGTAGATGAAAATCCGCTGCTTTTCCGAGCAGTCCAGCTTGTCTCACCTGTGGATGATGTTAACCTATCATCTTGGCGCTGTCATTTCGACGAGCTACTTTAGGAATCGGAAATCTTGCGACACACTTCACAACGCGGAGAAACTAAGATTGTGGAAAGCTGGCAGATGCTACTTTCGTGTTGCATAGTTCACACTTTTTGTTAGGAATGTACTTAGCGAATAGACTATAGATTTTTATGCAAAATGCTATCTGTGTTTGTTGCAGAAAAGAATAGTGATTTATATGTCTAGTTTCTTCTTTAATCCTAGATGATAATAAATAATTTGATAATAAAAAATTAATTAATAATAAGACTGAATAAATTAAAAATAAAATATAAAGACAATAAAACATATACAGTACAATTACAACAACTTATTTCATACATACATCGCATAAATTTCATATAAATTGCGACCCATGAATGAACATCATTTACCAAATGCCCCGTCAAAATGGCAAGAAATACGCTTGCAAAATAAATCGTCCAATCAACACTAAAATAAACCAATTAAATCGAAGAGCAATCCTCATCGCGTCGCGACAACAATCAATCCCGACACGCCTTCCACAGCGTTCAAGAAGCTCTCGATCCATCACAATGGTCGGCCGTCGACCAATCGATTTGCATAGCCGTTTACACGCATAATTTACCAACCCCCCTCTACTCGACGAACCACCGAGTTTTTTATAAACCTCTCGAGCAAGCGCAAGGGTGGCGGTCGGTGATCCGATGTGCCGGCCACCCCCTCGTAATAAATGCACAGGTTATTATTTCGCGCGTATAATATTGATGGCGCTATGAATGTTGCATGGAGGGGTGCGAGAAGCGCGTCGGGGGTGGAAACCAGCCCGCTTACGGGGTTGTTCCGTCGCGCATGCTCACGGTAAGGGATGGTATTATTGATCTGACGGAGCGGCCGAACCATGGAGCCTTCTCTCTCTCTCTCTCTTTTTCTCTTTCTCTCCCTTTCTTTTTCTCTTTCTCGCTCTCTCTTTCTCTCGAGTCTCAGCAGCGTGTCGCGACCACCCCGGCACCCTTGTCCACGAGAATATCGAGAGGAATTCTCGCAGCCTGAAACACCATAACGAAAATCATCCCTGGCTTTTTAAAGGTGCATACTTTCAACCCTAAATTCCTACAGCAACCCCTTTGTCATAGGACGCCATTTTACCAGAAGCTGAAGCAATTCTGTTGGAAAGATGGTGCTTCTTTTCAGAGATTGATGAATTTTATTATAGTTTAATTATGGATTTTATTAGTAAAGATATTGTTTAGAAGAAGATAGTTTGATGGGTTCTTTTAAGATTGTTGCTCGAGGGTAGATTGTTTAAGCACTTCTAAGTATATAATTATCAATCAAGGGATGTTTTAGGAATTATTGTTATTATGTAGGCGTTAGTGTTATAAACCTACACTTTTATTTATTTTGTATTCTTGTAATATTATTTTTGATTATTTAGCAAAAGGTTAAAACTAGTATTTAGATTTTTATTTATTCAATTTTTTGCTTTGCTTGTGAACCATTGCGCTCGAATAATAGATGATACCACAGATCATAGTAGAAATGATAAAAATATATAATTATTATAATTCGTATTAGTGTTCGAATAATATTACAATCCCTGTACGAGTAATTTATGTGAATAAAAATTGAGAAATTATTCGAACGAGAAATGAAATTATTCGACTACATGTATATAGTTACAATCATTTAGTAGGAATAATGAATAATTATAACCCGAATAAATTATCTGACTAGAAAGAATCCATTCGTACAATTATCTCACACAACAATTTCTCCTAAAAACAATTCTCACAACTTATAACTCCATTTTACAGTCAATGAATAACCAACGATTCTATCTACGTCTTCGAATCAATAGAATGCGTCGACTGCGCAGAAACGCAGCCGGACAATAAATAAACAAGTTATGGAAAACGGGTGGCGCAGAGTTTCGTGGGTAAACACGATATCCGAAGCGGACGACGGCGCGCAGCTCAATAAATTTGCCATCCATGGAAAGTTGTGACGCGGCCCAGGAGAAAAGTTTGATGGAGGATCCGGCGAGAAGGATGAGATTACGATGGAGGAGGACGGCGGAGAAGGAGCCCCCGCGTAAGCGCCAGAAATGGCCGCACCTGCGCTCCCTGTGATCCCTGAATATGCATTCCCGCATGTGCCACTCGCGCGGGGGCATTTCCCCCTGGAGCAAATCCTTATCCCCGGGAGCTTGCCGGGGTCCCCTAGGCCACCATTCCGGCCACTCAACGGTATTGCCGCTATTTTCCTTCTCGCGTATTACGGCCGGTGTTTCGCGATTCCATCGGATCGCCGTCGTTTACATGCGACCAATCCGTCGATATTTCCCTTCGTCGACGGTTCTTCCTCCTCGCAAGCTCCGGAGCTTCATGAAAAAATTGTAGTTCATGTTAGAAAGTTTTAGGGTCGATTGGAAGTTGACAAATTGTAGTTCGAAATGTTGCAGTTAAATTATTAATTCGTAAGTGACGTCAGAAGGTTTTAGGTTTAATTGTAAATTGGTATATTGCTGCCAGAAAGTTTTAGGTTCAATTAAAAATTGGTAAATTGCCATCACAAATTTCTAGGTTCAATTAGAAATTCGTAAATTATTGTCAGAAATGTCTAGGCTCAATTAGAAATTCCTAAGCGCTGACAGTGCCATTTTAATTCACTTTAATACATTTTTATTCACGTGAATATTTTCAGCTTCAATTGTAGATACTAACTACAAATTAAACTATATCCAATTTTTTATAAAAATAAACTGCACCATAAAATATTATCGGATTGTATTAAAACCTGAATTTAACTTACAATTAAATTAAAACACTATATACATATAAGTTCTACTACTATTTGCTAACATAATAAACTTAATTTAATCAATATCGAATTAAATCTTATTGAAAACAATTCCTAGTAGAATTCATGTAAAACTTAACACACCACAAAATTCTACAAATTACATTAAAAATATAAATCATACTCATTTGCATCACTATGAAATACTACTCTAAATAACCACTGCCAGTACCAACATTATTATTCTTATAAAAAATCCAAGAACAGTGGAATATCAACTGTTAAACCATATTGGTACTTGCGAAGGATTAGAGAACCTGTTGGCACGAGCGAAATGAACTCGATGATTCAGAGGCCGGGTACATTTCGACGTGTTTCAAAAGTTGCCCGACCGTCGTCGGAGGCCGAGTCCATCCTGTCGGAGTTGGTCGACTTTTTACCCGCGTGGGGAGGGAAACGCTTGTCAAGGGGGCGACTGCGGCCGTCGACGAGCTGGCTCCTAGAGGGCGGAGGGTGCCGAGAGGTGGTTGGGCGAGAGAGGGCCGGCAAATACGTAGGATGCATTCAGATCAGTCTCTCGCGAGGAGGACGGGAGGGGATGGGGGTGGAGGAGAATAGAAAAGGTTTCGGGACGCGTCAGCAAGTAGAAACATCAAAGCCCGTGCCATTTCCTTCGGCCGAATACAAATGAAACTCTCGCATACGTGCGATTGTATCTTCTGCTCACCCCTCCCCGATGAAATCGATCCCTCGAAATCCACCAGCTCCTACGATAATTCTAATGCAATATTCTCGGTCCGCGTTTTCACTTTGTACTTTCACGTCTGTTCTAAGCGGCCTCGTACTCTCATTTCGATGTTCTATTTTCCTTTCGCCAGCGTCTTTTCAATCAGACGATGTTTTTTTTTTATTGTGATCTTTAGTCGGGTATTTTGAGAACATGTACAGAGTCACGTATTAACAAATGATATGCAATGTTATGTGGAGAAGCATGTACTTTGAAAAATGTGCAAAGCTGTGTAGTTTTGAAAAATGCGAACAGCTGTGTACTTAAAAAATTGTACGAAACCACGTATATCATTCTAATAATAATACTTTCATTATATTACATTTAAATTATTAAATTACATATATTATATTAAAATTATATTCTAATAATCACACAAGACCGCGTGCTTCAAGGAATATGTAACGTTGGAAACTATGAAACGGGCGTCGCAGCCGAACGCAGACTAAACAAAAACGCCCGTTTCATAGTTTCCAGCCTACTCCAAACCTACATTCTCAAATAAATATGCAAAGTTACGTGTTTCCACTACAACGATAAATCGAGTGATCGATAAATCTTTGTTTACGAAATCCTCGATTCAATCGACATTCGCCGGTCGAGATCTGGTCAGACAGAATTGCGCTGCTGCGGATCCAGTTCGGTTTTTGCGTGTTGCGAATCGACGACGCAGCGTTTCCCGTGCAATCAGGGATTGATTTAGATCGCACTTTGTAATTACGAATCGAGTCCCCCAGGCAGGCATGGACGACCGGGAGAGCCTCTCTTTTTCGTCCGTCCCCGACTGGCCGTAGGTCCTCGTCCTCCCCCCGCGCCCGCCCCCGCTCTCGCCCCTCTCGCCGGGCTTTTGTGCACCCGACAATGCTTTTAATTACCCGTTCCCGCGGCTCGGCGCGGGACCGCTCGACGATCCAGACGTGGACACGCCGGATCGTCCTGCTGATTGGTGTCCCGGCTCGATCGGACTTTATTACGAGCGGTAATTGTCCCGATAAAATATTCCTCCGTCGCGTACCGCGTAATCGATCCTAATTGGCTGCGGATCAGAACGCTCCGATTCAACGAAACGATCTCGCGTCTGTCACTCGCCGTTAACGAAACTCTGCTGGATATTGTATATTGTATTAAAAGTTGAAGGTACTTTATTAAGGATTAATTAATTATGCTGTAGAACATAGGTAATATCTGGAGATATTTTTATTCAATTTATGTGGCTTTTAGAATTAGATATGTTTACTGTGATTAAACATTTTCTGAATGAACGAAGAATTTCTTATATTATTTAGAACTTACGGTGCAGTTACGTGTATTATAAATGTGTAGACAGGATTGTAGGAACAATTGAACACTTTTACGATAATGTAGCGAATATAGGATGCCCGATAATTACTATAAAAATAATTGAACACCTTAGCGATATTATATCGAGTATAGGATGTCCAAAAATAATTATAAAAATATTCGAACATTCTTGCGATAACATAGCAATTCTACAATGCTTAAAAATAATTATAAAAATAATTGAACACTTTTATAACAACATATCGAAAATACAATGTCCAACAAATAACTACAAAAACTAATCGAACCCTTTTGCACTAACATATAGAATATAAAAAATTGAATTAGCACCTGTAAACTGTACAAAACTGAGAACAGTCCTCGCAGTTACATTAAGCACTGTGCTCCGATTTCTTGACACAAACTCGTCAGTAATGTTAAAACAAGTCGTTCATAGTCGCGCGGCGCGTAAACCGGGCACCGGTTAATTAAAGGAGCGTGGAGCAGCCGGAGCGTTCCGAAAACCGTTTGAAAAATGAAAATTCGTCGGACAGAGAGAACGGTCGGGGCGGGAGAATAGAAAGGAAGTGCGCGGAGTAGCCGGGGAGAAAAATTGTTGAGAGGAATTTCCTTGACTTTAAGTGACGTTGATGTACGAGCGCGAGAACGCGAACGCCGGGTAGAGCGGTTGTAATAACACCTACCTACCTACCTACCTACCTGAGAAAGAGAACCACCGAATCGAGCGGCTCTCCCGTTACGTTACAACGATTCCTGGTAAGTTACAGAGGATCGTCGCCGTGACGTATCCTGCACTCGCCTGTAATCGATCGTCGAGAAATCTGCTGTTAGAAGAGAGCCTAGCTCAGGACTATTGTCATTCGCACGCGGCAGGTAATCAACTCGATTATTGTCGTTTGATTTTGTTGTCACTGATGTCGGTTGGATTGTGCGAATTGCTTTGGGCAATTTGTTGTTTATGTTGGCAGATATGTACGTGGATAGTGATTAAAATTTAGTCGAAGGTTTGTGAGCGAGTCGGAATATTTAGCTGTTGGCAGTAAGAATTTTTAAGTTATTTTAAAATAGCTAAGTTTTGTCAGTGTTGGTATTAATTAAAGCTTGTTAGATTGTTCAAGGAATTTTTAGTTAGGTAGTTTCGTCTTTCACTGAAAAAACTGTCTATTGATACTAATGCAAGTTAATGATATTGTCCAAGTAATTTAATGTTGGCTAGTTTTATCTTTTACTAAGAAATTTGTCGAAACTAATAAAAACCAATTGGGTTCTGTGAACTATTTAAAATTATCGAAGTTGTCTTTCATTGTTGTAGAATTTACCTGGTAGAACTAATTAAAACTAGCTAATTCCTGTGAATGATATTAAATTAATTGAATTGTCTCTTGTCTAGAAAAATCGACCATCGACATTAGTCAAAACCATTAAAATTGTGCAAACAATGTAAAACTGGTCAATTTCTCTCTATATTGAAAAATTCAGCTGTCGGCGCCAATCGCATTTAATTAAATTATACAAACGATTTGAGAACAACCAAGCAATCTTTCTATTGAAAAATCCGACTGTCGACGCTAACCAAACCCAATAAATTTGTATAAATAATGTAAAATTTGTCAAGCTTTTTTCTGTTAAAAAATCCAGCTATCAACGCAAACCAAAAATAGAATTTATAGAAAAATTCGTCCGTCAATGCTAATCAGGCCTTATAAAATCATATAAACAGTCTAAAATTAACCAAGCTTTTATTCTGTTAGAAAATCCAGGTATCGAGGCTAATCAAACCTAATAAAATTATACAAACTATTTAAATACAGCCAAATAATCCAAATTCCTCTCTATAGAAAAATCCGTTTTTCCATGCGAATTAAATGTCATAAAATTACACAAAGAGTTTAAAAATGAAGTAGTCTATTAAAATCAACAGAGAAACGCGACTATCGTCACTCGCGCGAGTCTGAATTGTCCTTCAGCCTGGTCTCGAGACAGGGAGCTAATCCCGCGCGAGTCCCCGCAGCCATTAGTTTCCGGCTGATCGATGCAAATCAGTCAGCGCCGGGGATCGACCGGGGGCATTGTGGATGCATCGTCCGGCCGTTTCTCTTTCTCGTTATTTATGCACTCGGATCGGGAGTAATTGTTTCCTCGGGAGGGAAGATAGTCTCGCCTTGATGCGCCGCCGGCCCGGGAACAGGCTTCCACGTCGAAGTCACGGATCCGCGCGTGTCACCGCGGAAGCGCTCCTCTCTCTCTCTTTTCTTCTCTCTTTCTCTTTCTCTTTTATTCTCTCTCTTCCTCTCTGTTCTTCTTTCCCTTCTTCTCTCTCTTCTTCTCTCTCTTCCTCTCTCTCCGTCTCTCGTCTTTCTCGTCTCTCTCCCATGAAGACCGTCGTCAACTTCTTTGGCCGTCGCTGTCTTTCCCGCGCGGAATCCGCGCGCCGGATTCCAGCGGCGCAGTTTTAATTGCCCGTTTCGGTTGAATTCAATCGACGCTCGGGCCCCTTACGGGAATCAATCGCGTCCCCCCCCAGGAATCCGTCCCGGATGCCTGTATAATTGCCGCAATATGACGACCCAACGGACACGGCTAATAACTTCTGGGGGACGGTCCCGTGATTCCTCCTCCTCGCGGTCTTAATTAAAATTACGCTCTCGGTGTACACGCCGCGTGCGTGCCCGACGGACTAAGCCGACGTGGCTGCGATATCGGGCATGTACTCTCCCGTCTCTACCAACCTGGAACTATCTTTTCTCCTCTCGCTGTTCTCTTACCCGGCCGTGCCCAACAGCACTGTTATTCCACCGACGATGATAAGCTTGTGCGGACGGCCGGGGATCTGTATCTCTTCGCGAATCTCGCGCGCGTGGAAGTCGCGACGGATTGTTTCATCGGTACGCAAGGATGTTTAATTTTATTAGCTTCGATTTGCAGTAGTTTGAGGTAGTGGAATGTTTAGTTTGTGTTGGGAAGGGTTGGACAAGGAGGGGTTAGGGAGGTTTTGTATTTTACTGTTTTAAATGGTAGTAGTTTTGTCAAGGTTTATTCGTTTCTTGTGTAATGGGAAATGGAGGAATAAATGTTAGTAATTGCTAGTAAGTATGGGGGTATTAAATAATGTACTACATAATATACTAATTATTATATTTAAAACGAATTTTACTTGTAAATCGAAACGATTTATGATGCCTCTTTTATCAAATTTTTCGAGTGCATTTGTCAGATTAAGAGAGTGCAAAGGACATCCCCAAAATGTGCCATTTTTACTGTCATTATGCCAAAGGTCGTTACCAGGAATTAGTTGTCACTGCCAGAAGAATTCTTAAATCACGTTCCCCGACTCCAATGATACTGAAATAACGCGCTGCGATTTATGTAAATGTTTCGAACGATGCAAAGTATCACCGCGCACGGTTCGATCCATCGATGGCCACGTGCAATCTCCGAAAAGCGCAATACAAGGAGAAAAAAGAGAGAGAGAGAGAGAGGAAGAGAGTTATGAGGGCGGGCCGTGAATACGGGCCATTATTCCGCACGATAAAGCGATTCCCCTGCACTCACGGAATTATGTTTCCACTATTTAGCATCGGTCGGACGTCGCCGCGGTCCAGGGCCGTACCCGGTTTGTCGCACGAGGGACGGCGAATGGCGGCGCGGGGGTTCCTGTCCAAGAGAACGATAGACCGAACGGAAATGGAAACTCCATCGATAGGATCGTTTCGTCAGCGCCGCGCGACCGATTCGTTACCGTCAACGATCGATCACCGTTTCCGCGGCCCGCTTTTCGGGATCGACTTTAATCTCGGATCGCGCGAGCTTGCATTCATTCGAGAGTTCTCTCCCCGTCCGTGTCGAGATCTTTTCTACGCGACGGAGGAACTTCGATCTTTTCGCGAACGTCTCTTTTTCGCCGTCCAATTTATGGAAACCGGGGCTGGAAATATATTCGTTCAGTCGGTGATTTTCCCAATCGAATTTTGGTGATGTACATTCTGCTAGGAATTTTTTACCAGGCCATGGTTTGCGCAAACTTTGGATTTTAGAAGATGTTTGAGGTTAAGAGGGTCTACTTTTGTTTTTAGAAGAGCATTTTGCAGAACATATGACTGATTTTGATGAAACAGTTTTGTTGCAGATGTTTGTGCAAACATGAAGTTATGTCGATTCTAGGTTATGGAAATTGGAATTAAAAAGATGTACTGTTGCTGATTTTTTAAATTATTAGAAACATTGCGGACATATCAATTTTGTTAAGAATATTTAGTTAGACTGTAGTAGTTTCTACAAGCTTATATTTTTACAGAATTTAATTTCTTAAAATTAAATCTTTAATTTCTTTTATTTTTAATTTCCAAAAGCGCGATCTGCAACCAGATTTCATCCTTCGAACAAAGCCAAAATAATTGCAACTTTCAATCGCGCAGTAATCGAGAAAGTCTCGAATCCCGGAATCCTCTTAGCCGCATGTAAAACGTGAACGGTTGCGGAGATATTTGCGGAAAGTGATCGGTGCCGGTGCGGTGACGACGAAAACAGCGCGAGCGGATCCGCGGATACAGTGCTCGTACAATATTCATCCCCGGCGCGGAACGTAGAAGTCGGACGCGATCCTGTAAAAATACAATGTTTTACCGCGGAGGTATATCAGAGCGCGACCCCGGCGTCCCCGCCATTGATGGCCCCCGTCGTACAATAACATTCCACTCCTTCCGCTTTTGTGTTTTGTGAGTCAATCCGAAACATGAATCGTATAATAATTCAACGGAGCTAAGGAAAACACGCCGGATATTATTCGTCCCACCTTAGACCACCCTCGGGCCTCCATATTTATGGGCGACGGGGCTTAATAGGAAATGATAGATGCCTTATTTAAAAGAACAATTCCTTGTTTTCTGGTTCGCGGATGCGTCGGCGGCCAGACAAGATCATGGAAACGCTCGCGAACAGAGATTATCAGACACCGGTTGAGATTCCGGGCGCCGCAGGAGGTCTGAGAAAATTATTTATTAATACTTGACACCTTTGTTCGGCTCGCCTGGAGGCGGAATTGTTAATAAAACAGTGATTAATACGCGGCGTAATGCATTTTTAACGTGTTCTCTATTTTAATAAGCGGCTTTCAAGCGATGCAATAAAATTAATTGTCTGGATCTCATCGAGCATTTGCGAGTTCTAAAAGAATTAGAAAAATTAAACGCCATGGTATAATCATCTCGTAGACAATTTTTCTGTTTTCTGTCTTTGCGGAATTAGTATACGTTTGCGAATGATCGCGCATACGTCTGTCGGCTCAGCGAGGTTTAAAATGAAATATAGGAGTGACGGGACGCCTTACGCTTTTGCGTAAAATTATACCGGGTGAGAGCGGAATAATGTATGTAGTTTTCGCGGCGAAGGCGGCCCGTTCGCAATTCCAATGAGAAAACTGAGTGCTAGGTGAGATTTCTGTCTTCTCGGCTCTCATACATATTGTGATTACTTCGGAGGGTGGTCGGGGTGGGGGGGCGGTTGAAAGATGGAAGCCGGTCCCCGGTCAATGTGAAAAGAAAGCGTGGCACTTTCCTCCTCGCAGAGGGTGCTAATACATATCGGGGCAACGCGGTTCATTAATAGTGAACGGGGACGCGAATAAATATTACGATCTGCGAGAGATGTTCAAGAATTATCTTGGCAAGTTCTATTCGTCGGTATTCTAACCTCGCTTTACGTTATTTTATCGAAATGGCGTGAACCTTTAAACTCACCCCTTGTAAAAATCCAATGATACAGATCCAATAATGTTCTCCGTCTTTGAACCTCTGTAACTTCGCGTAAAAAAATCGTATGATACTCTAACTTAGCTCATTTTAAAGGGTGCAGTCTCTATTTTCTCCTGCTATCATACAGACTTCGTAAAAAAATTCTAGTTAAAAAATTTAAGGAAGAAACTGTGGCGGCTTTATTTCCCTCAAAATTGCGAAAGTCCGAATTCTATGTATTCTACAAAGTCGAACAATTTTTATTTTGAAGTTACTACAATTGTATCTTATAGAGGGAAGTCTCCCCTTTACGACGACGTTTTAAAAATTTGTCTACGATTTTTTCTCAAGGTTTTATCGTAATTTGAGTAGAAAAAGTGCCGTCGATGTTACGCGAAATATTTGGCACGAAGGTGAATTTTTAATTTCAAGCAACGAGAAATTATTTATTATAAGAATTATTTATCCAAATTAGTTCCAATCTTGCAATGAAATCAAAACCCACCCCTCAGTCACTGGCTCACCCGCAGTCGATTGTATCGCGAAGAAATATAATCAACGTTTTAGCGTAATCGCCGAAATGGAATCGTTTCTTCTCGTCTTACCGGTTCGAGGATCCTCATTGCCCTTATAGTAAACGCGAGATGGGGGGATGGCCGTGCACGAGAAAACTCTGGAGTCAAATTACCTTCTCCTCCGGCAAATGGCGCCCTTACGCCTCGACCATATTGGATTCCTAAACGCTGTCATTTCGAAGGGAAGTGCCCGGACGCGTCGTCTCTCTCTCTGCCAAATCGCCAACTCCCTTGTCTTAATCATCCTTATCGCCATATGTATCTGCATTTCGTTAGGCGACTTATTCTGGTTCCCTTGTATCGCTATTTTTTAGTACTAGAAAATTAGCAATGCATTCTAGTTAGTCTAAGAATATTTCTAAAAATATTAACTTCGATTTCGAGGGACAGATTTTATTTAATAATTTATTTATCGTGAACTGTAGAAACTACCCTTAAGTGGAACATGATGTACTACAATTTTGTATTAGTTTAATTTCATCTTATTGTTTTATTTTATTTTATTAAATATTATATATTAAATTTTATGTTATTAGTTTAATTTATGCTGTTAATTATAGTAATATGTTTGAGAAATGCCACAATTATAATCGAAATATTTTACATCTGTTTTAAATACCATAGAAATACAATGATTGCAAACCTATAATTTTTATTCTGCATAAAATTATATAAAAATATATACTTACTGTACATTGTTATTTTTACCGGAAAGAATTTTCTACTCGGAAAAATTCATCGTTTGGTTCATCATTCTAACTTTTATAAAATAGCGCACAGAAATTCGTATTACTAAATTCCAGTAACCTGTTTCCAAACCCCATAAACTCTAACTAAATTCACCCCTATAACATTAATTCTCAAATTGTTTTCTTATCTTCAACATTTTAACTTTGACATAACCTTAACATTTTACCCAGCCCGAGGAAATGCAAACGAGGAACAGGGTTGAATTTTCGTCGGAAGAAGGTGGCCGCCGCCTAATACGAATGCAGAAAATAAATTATGGTTCGGGACCATAGAGGCAGGGGGGGGTAGTTCCGGGCTGTCGGGTCCATACGCGATCAGATTCGCCGATCGTTCGGTCCGGTTGATCGGCTCGTCGAATTTCGAAGGAGGGCTGGAACCAATAAAAATGCCCGGCATTCCCCGGTTCAGCGGGAGTCCAGCACGCGTCCACCTCCGCCTCGTCGCCCCCCCACCCTCTTCGCCACCCTCGCCGGTCCCCGCAGCCTCCCCGGCCGGAGCAGCGTCGGTATCCTCTCCTTGTACTTTCTCGAAGCCCATCAAAGACTAACCAAATATTTGCCGAGGTCTTCGGCCACCCTTCCCCAGGGCGGGTGCCGTCCACCGCGCGCGACCCCCTTCGCCCCTACCCACCCCCACCCCTTTAAACGTAACCCTGTGACCCGTCCCGAGAGTCTTTGTATCGGGTCGAGGCTATCGCGGCCGCAGGCCGCTGGGGTTGACACTGTGTCATCACGGATTCTTTAATTTCTGTAATTGCGCGCGGGCGGGGCTGATAACGGTAAGAAGCTGACGAGGGTGGTACCTTCGGGCTTTTTTAGGGAGTCCTTTTTTTTGGAGGGACCGGGCCCGGGTCAAACAGTTTGATACTTTTCATTACGGAGGGCTCCGCTCCTCTTTGAAATTCCGATTGTTTCCAGCGTTCCGTGGCTTCGACGTTTTGTCTCTTGGGGGTTGCACGG
>NC_135776.1:5223825-5244667 GCF_028453695.1 Augochlora pura | reverse complement strand
AATCCTTTCTCGGAGTGAAACGTGCCCTAATCTCTCGGCAGTCGATGATCAGCGGGGCGACACCTTGTAATCTTAAGGCCACTTCACGAGCAGCTAAAGCCTTGTAGCGATTTCGGTGATCGAAGAAGAACGATCTAGGAAAAACGGGCCCGCTTCTTATTCGACTCCCCCAAATTTGTCAGGACGATCCTCGGCGCGTGTCGCGAGGATGGCCAATCAATCCGACGCCGTAGCGAATCCTGTTTTTAGCTGGCTTGATCATCGCGAGAACGGAAAGAAAAAGACAGACGGAAACGTTCTAAGCGGCCGCGGCGCCGCGCGAGAACCGATAAAACGAATAAAAAAAAATAATAAAGGGACAAACACCATTCTCCTCTCCGAATATCCGGCGGACGAATCCGCGCGCGTGAATCGGACGCTATCTCGGACCCGGGACAGCGTGGGCACAGTCTCATCGATTCACACAAAAGAGATTTATTTTTGTATAACAAATTGTACACTTACTTGGTTGTGCGAAATAGTTGGGGGACTCTCTTCGGTGTGCGAGACCGCTGGATCGGATCGACGCGATACGGCGGAACGAGGAAGTTGTCGATCCTCTGGAACGTCGCGGCATCCTCTCTTTCGTTCAATTCGTTTCAATCACTCGTTTATCTCACTGTTGAATTATTGTTCAATTTCACTGATCCGCGAGAATATTACAGCGAAAATTAGTCGAATAAATTCTCAGTGGAGCGACCACAAGACTGATTTCACACATTTTGCCACTTCGAGTTGGGAATTTTCATATTTGTAAAGAGGAGAATTATTAATATTACTTGGCGATATTGTTGGTAATAGTTTTCAGTCGAATTCACAAGATCTTACACTGCAGAGTTCGTAACAATCCATGATGATCCGGTTTCGTTTTTGAAACGAGGGAGTCTTTCATTCTATCACTTTTTTAATTAGGGACTTTTCATTTTTGTAACATTATTTCTATTATTTTCTATTACTTTATATTACTTCGTATTACTCTCTGTTACTTTATATTACTCCCTACAATTTATATTACTTTCTATTACTTATTATCACTTTAAATCAATTTAAATCAATTTATATTACTTGCTACTACTTTAAATCAATTTAAAACAATTTATATTACTTTCTATTACTTTAAATCGATTTAAATCAATTTATATTACTTTCTATTACTTTAAATCGATTTAAATCAATTTATATTACTTTCTATTACTTTAAATCGTATTATATTACTTTAAATCACTATATATTACTTCCTATTGCTTAAAATCATTTTATACCACTTTACATTACCTTCTATTATTTTTAATTTAATAAAAAGCGGCGCGCGACAACCGCGTCGATTTTAATCAGTTGTATGGCGTATCCATGGCGTATTCATGGGGTCGACAATATTCCGTGATCCGTGGATCGCGTCGGCACGATCGCAAGCGGGTAAAAACGGTGCGACTAACGCAGCAATACGTAAGCAGAAAACGATCTTTTGTACACTTCACACTTTCCTGACGACAATGATCCGACGCTGTGTCATTTCGCGTTGAAACTACATACGTATACATAGTATATACATATATACATATAAATATATATATTATAACATGGGAGTTATGCTATTTAATATCGTAAGCTTTTGTATGATAACACAAGTGCGCTCTTCGATCGACACACACATACACACACACACAAACACATCTCGCAGCACTATGACAAAGGAATTGTTTGGAGGATCGGGTTTTCTCCTATATCGGAACGTCATCCTCCTTCTTAGAGTATTTTTTTATCATATTCTCTAGAAGAACTATTCCAATCCTTCGATTTGTAGATTATATTTTAACAAACGGACGCTTCGGTCTTCGAAATATCTGTTAAATATCTTCCAGGTTGAACCTCGTACTGTGTTCGTAACACTTTGCTCCATTAATTATTAGGCACTATAGTGTTCGATGATCACGAATGAATTCCGTATGGTAACCGTGAGATCTGTTTTATTGTCGCTGTAATAGTAATTTTTGATAATCGACTTTTATCTCTGTGTCTCAGACTTTAATTAATAGCGTTGTAATTCAATATTTTAATTCAACCCATTAACTGCCCAATTCTTTTTAATTTTTAATGAGAACAGTTGTGTAAAAAGTTGTCTAAATTACGTATTTATGTACGGTATTTATATTATAATTTAAGAACGAAATTAAGAACATTATGCTTCCATTTATAGATAAATTCTAGGTTTGTTAACTTGATAAAAAAATATAGAACACAAAATACACATCGTCTTCTATAAACAATATAAACTGATACGTACAAAAAGACATTAAACTGTCAAACGCGCGTGATATATTTTTCGTTTAAAAATTCCAAAATCACTAAATATGTACCCAGGCAGTTAACGGGTTAAACGCATATTAAGACTACAATCAAAATCCGAATTGTTCACATAATAAATCAAAATTTCGAGTTCACGAGGAAGTAATTCTAATAAAAATCCACAACAAAAATAAATATTTTCAAACTTCTAAATCCCACTTCAAAAATTGCAAATTATTCTAATAAAACTAGCGCGTATTCCTAGAAATAATTACTGCGAAGCGAACACAAAACGAGGATCGATGAAACAAATGTTGAAAAAAAGAAACACGATTCTTGTATTATCGACTGAGAATCGTGAAATTTGTTCGTGATTTACGCGCAGCTGATTTCCGCTTACGTTTCACCCGATCGAAAAGCAGAGGGGGACAAAACGCGGAGCAGCGAGACAAGGGTGAATTGCGGAATATCGACATGTAAATAAAGTCTCAGACGTTTAATCAATTGTCCCTCCTCTCTTTCCTCGAACTCGCTCCCGTCCCGAGGCAACGCCGATTAGTGGATTTTCTCCGAGTCAACTCGATAAACGCTTCGCTGTTCACCGCTTTCGTCGCGCGCTTCGCGATTAATCGGGACAACCATGAGAGATCGCGTTACGATTGTACATAATGTGTCTACTACGGTAACTTCTAAGTCTAAGCTAACGAAAACGTACTTCCATGAATCTGTAAGCTGTATGATAAAACGGGCGACTCGGATGTTAATTGTTAAGATGACAGTGTAGGGGTTAAGGGACGCGGCGAGCCTCGGATTAGCGTGGCGATTGGTATAGTAAGAAATTTACTATATTTAACAGCAGAGTGTCTCGAGGATTCTTTAATTATTGCCAGGAATTAACAGCAAAACCTGCGCTAAAATTAAAGAAGAATTTTAGAATAAATATTGAGCTGGCGAATAAATTCGTAGAGATTTTGTTTTATCACGAATTGTGTGTTAGATAACAAAGTTATTAAGCTAGTTGAAAGATCATTTTGCACTTTATAAAACTGTTATATTTGCTTTTTTTAATAATTTATTTTTTTATAATTTTTTAGGGTTAAAAGTGCAATATATACAAGAAACTGAAATTAATATTTTCGTCTGTTATTGTTCACTTTTCATCGAGGTTAAAAAAACCCAGAACAGAAAAATAACAGAAATAATTAACAAAGTTTAAAAAAAGTAACTTTGACCTAAATGATCTTCTAAATAATCTTGACAATAAGCACAGAACAACAAACATCAAAAATACTATTTTTCGCCTCGCGATATTCCATTTCTAACTCTAAAAATCTATAAAAAATTAAATTATTCAAGAAAGCGAATATAACCTTTTTATAAAGCGCAAAATGATCTTTCGGACAGCTCACTAGCTTAGTTAATTAATGCGCGGGTCGTTCTAAAACAAACTAACAAATTGAGCCGCTAACTCGATAGAAACGATTTTAATATCGCTAATCCGCGGTAGTCGCGCTAATCCGAGCCGCGTCGCAGGCTGTACATTGAAACGAGTAATTTTCCTGCCTCCGTTTAATCTGCGAGTGGAATTCGCGATTGATTAATATTCATTGCCTCTCGAGTCGTTGATTGTACAGGACCGCGCAGAAACGGTGTTCCAAAATCGAAATCGATTCTGTGTTATAAAATCGAGTTCGTTCGAGCTGCTTCGGTTTCGACGAGCAAAGCTTAGGTTTCTTGTTGGGTATCGCTGTTTCTGAGCTGACTGTACAGGATGTTGCAAAAAAGTTTATTAATCCTGAAATTATGGATAGCTGAGGTCATTTTAAGCAACTTTTTCCTTTACAAAAATTTTCTACGAGGTATCGTTAACGAGTTATTGACGAAATTGTGCTTCGTTTGCTGGTTGGCTGGATCGATTTGCAGCAGAGGAGCTCGCTTCTGATTGGTCAATGTTTTTTCTTAATAATTAGTTAACGCTGCCTCGGAGAACTTTTTTACAAAGGAAAAAGTTGCTTGAAATGACCTCAGGTGTCTTCTATTTCTCGATTGTTAAACAATTTTTTAAACACCCTGTATAGTATGTTATCCGGTGATTTTTAATATTGAACGTTGTCTGTTTCACTCCCTACTTTCAGTCTGACCGAACATTGTTCCGCAATTGTTACACATCGATGCATTGAAGACTCGGTATCCTTGGCTGACGATGTTTTTACTAATCTAGGATTATACGAGATTCTCTCCCTTCTCGAAAACGTTTGCCTAACACGCGGCCTCGTCAAACGGTAATCATTATTGTTAATCGATAAGCAACGGTCTCTCGCAATCTTTATTAACAAAAATAACCGAACGAAAAGAGTACGTCATAACTTTCGTAGAATAAAATAGTTCCAGCGGTATAAGCTCGCTGGAATTTTTTGATTGACCGAAATAAATGAATGAAAAACTTGCCACGGTTTTTTCATTCACCGAAAGAATTTAATTAAACATTCGGCGCCGTGTTTCGATCGAACGGAGGCTCCGGCGACGCTCTTGACGAACGAAATAATTGAACGAAAAAAAGAATTCGCGGGTTTTTATCAGCCGAAATAATTCGATTAAAACCGCGCTCCAATTTTTTTTATTACACGCGACAATTGAACGAGAAATTCGCTAGAGATGATATTAAAGTCCGAATATACCAGTCTTCAATTTGCGACCATTGGATTTTTACCGATCTTGTATTTTGCAACTGTATGATACTAAAAATCCGAACGAATTACATACGATTATGTACGATTCGTATATACCTATGTACATGTATATATACATATACGTTAAGAGTGCGATATTATAGTACTTATAGGAACAAGGTTTTTTAATAAAACGATGGAACCATTCCAGGAACCAATCTACAAATATTTCCCTCCAGGATTAATCCACCAATTAATTAACAGTTATTTTATTAAATATTTTCTGTACAAAGAAATTAGTCGAGAGAATGGATTATAACACTGAATTTAGTTAGAGTCTCTTCCAATCTAAGCAGGTGCTTTGCGCTTCTTCAGTCCTTTCTTCACCTTTTGCTTAAATTCTTCCAAGTTTATATCATTTTTCTGTTTCTTCGGCTCTGGGGCCTTCTCTTCTGGAGGTACATATGCTTGCGCCCTGCGTTCTTGCCTCTTCTTCTCAGCCTCCTCGTGTTTCGCGTCTATTTCCTTCTTCCTCTTTGCTCTCCTCTGCTCCTCCTTCAAGAAGTACTCTCCGGATGCTATCATCTTGTCTATCTTGCTCTCCTGCTGCGGCGGTGGGAACGGCGTGTACGGTTTCTTCTCCTTCTTCTTCTTGGGCTGCTTACGCTTGCTTGTGTTCTTGCTGCTGAACTTGGGCAGGAACCTCTCCCAGTTCTCGTTCTTCAGCTTCGGGTCCTTGGCCAGCTCTCTCTTGATCATCAGAGCTTTTATATTATAAATAGGGTGGATATTCTTCATGGTTTCTTCCACTATCCTTCTGACTTGCTGCAGGCCTTTGTAAGGACCAAGAGCAGCTACTGTTTGTCCTTGTACCAGTACGTAGCAATTAGTCAACAACTCGATGGACTTCAGAGTACATCCGTTAGGTCCGATCAATCTCTGTCTTCTTTTAACAAACTTCTCTTTATTCCTAACAAAAGAGGATATCTTGATGATGTCGGAGCCAGTTTCATCTTGCAGAACCTTCACGGCTTGCTCGAAGGGGACGGATCTGGACATGAGCTTGATCATGTCGCGCGCCTTGATGATAATGTAAGGATCCCATGTTTTCCTCGTCGTTTTCACCGACATACTACCTTCTATCAAGTCTAGCTCCGCTTTAATAGCATGCTCGTCCAATGCCTTCTGCACCAGGGGCCAGTGCTCTTTTAAATACTGTTCCCTGTATTTTGGAAACAAAGTAGCAAACGAACTCTCCTCCAAGAGACGATGTGGATTGTCAAGAGCCTTAAATGCTGGGATTTTCAATGACCACGCGTTGTCCACCGGCTCCGTCGTTTTCGGAATATCATTTTCGGAGTCGCTCATTTTTAACACGATTATTTCTCACAATTTAATCATCGCACTCTACTACGTCAATGACAGCATAACCTCGTGCGATTTAGAGGTTACGTTTACAAAACAGAGCCATGCTTATTGAAACATGGCGTCAGTATAGTGGCGACGATAAGTGGTGGCGACAAGTTCAAACTTCGACGGAATAGGTCGTAGAAAAATTGGTATAATTGGGACAGTCGTGGCTTAAAACTAATGATTTTTATCTGAAAATGTTCCTAATGATTCCTCGCATCGATTATATACCGGCATATGTACTAATTTTAGTAATTACGACTAGATAATCTATTTAAAAATCGCGCACCTATAGGTGCTGAGGCGCTTGATTTGAATTCGATTTGCAATAAAGAATTTCGTTTAAATTTAAAATAATTAGCGAGGATTATTAGAAAAATAAGTAATAGTGGTCACGTACTTGTTATTGCTGCTGTGTGATCAGTATTTTCTATTCTTTTAGTCAGGGAAATCGTTGTTTTAACACTGCACTCACAGAACACCGCACTTCACTTATTTTAGTTCACTTCTTTCGTAGAGGGCGCCACTTCCTTGACAGTATTGGTGGCGCCCTCTTCGAAAGATGCGCTGAAACTTTTCCCCGGCGGCAAGCTTGCGCATTTTATTCTTATAGGGGGCAGCACCTCCTTGACAGTACTGGTGGCGCCCTCTTCGAAAGATGCGCTGAAACTTTTCCCCGGCGGCAAGCTTGCGCATTTTATTCTTATAGGGGGCAGCACCTCCTTGACAGTACTGGTGGCGCCCTCCCACAACAAAACGCTGAACCTTGTCCAGTGGCGAAAAACTTGGGCGATTTATTGTAGATGGTGCTATAAAACGTTTAAAAATTATTACAGAGGGCAGCACCTCCTTGACAGTACTGGTGGCGCCCTCCCACAACAAAACGCTGAACCTTGTCTAGGGGCGAAAAACTTGGGCGATTTATTGTAGGTGGCGGTACGAAAATTGACATTTGAATTCTTGTTTTGAAGTTCGTAATAATTGTTGTTGTGAAAAAGAAGGTGTAAGTAATGAATATTGTTTTTTTCGAAGCTGATTGTTGAAGGAAGCAACAAAGAAGAGGCTCCGATTATTGGTAGATAAAGAATTTGTTTCATAATTTTCATTTTTAATGTTATAATTTGAATTGTTTTGTACATTCTCACGTGTATGATTAACGCCAATGTTATTAACCTTTTTATGGTTAAAAATTACAAATTGCATGCTTTGATTTTACTGTTAATATTATTATTATATATATAATTCTTACACTGTGTTTGTTTGTTATATTTATTTTGTGTATTTGGTTATGTTTTTGTTTTCTTTTAAACTGGGATTGGTATCATAATATTTATCTAAATGAAAGAATACTTTACTATGTTCTAGGTTTACTTAGTTGTTGTATATTCTTTCTCAAACATGTGTTTTTAGAATGAAATGTAAGTTTCTATTACTTACATGTTTCACTATCTGTAAATAATTTTTTATTAAACTGAAAAAAGTGCACTTTCTGTTTGTTCTTTTTATGCCATGTGTAATATATAGTTGCAAAGGATCACACATGGCACGGAGATTTTTTTTATGGCACATTAGGTCTCCCTATGCCCCTTGTGTATTTTACCCCTTTCAGAGAGGGGTACCAATCACCCCTTTGATCCTAAAAAAGGGAAAGGGGTAGCTGCTAAAAAAGGGTGCTGCAGATGGCAAAGTATTGACCCAGTAGTTTTAATATATATTTTTAGTTCTGTTAAATTTAGTTTACACAGAGAAAATATCCATTTTAATAATATCATAAACAGATATTACGAATATATTTTGTAGAAAATTAAAGAACTTTTAATGAATCATTATGGAGCCTTGTCTGTGGTGTCATGGTTGCATTCTGGTCAATTTTTTCCCTCGTGTCCTACCAGAATTTATAGGGCACACCCCTTTAGACGTGGGGTTTAGAATATTCTAACGGAGCATGCTCCGTCTTTCCAGCATCTCAGTCTGTGTGTTGTAAATGCTGGCATCCCTTTCCAATGGTGACACGGTGGAGGACGATACACCCTTCCCTTCCGTTCAGCCAGAGTTGGGAGGGCACACCCCTTTTTCTGTGTGGGATTTAGAATATTCCAATGGAGCATGCTCCGTCTCAGACCTGCCACCGTGTGTTTTATAAAGGCTGCCATCCCTGTCCAGCAGTGGAGAATGTGCCACGGGGATGGGCTCTCTTGCCTCCCCACGATTGGCTGAACCTGGGCTATACCCTGACGTAGCTTCTCCACGTAGAATCAGAAGTAGGGAAGTTCAGTTTAACAGATGCTGCTAGTGGATCTGCATCATGCTCCTGTTGAAATGATACTGTGAGTGTTGTAGAGTGCTGTGACAATTTTTTGAACGTGTAAACAACTTTATAATTAGGCTCAGGTAGGTTTAGATTTGTGAAAAATGTGAATATTGTTTGTAGAAACCAGTGTACAGCATAGGCAGGATTATTTTAAAACAAAGGTGTTTCAGTTTTAGTAAAAGAAAATAAACTGGATTTTATCTAGTATAATTCATTTGGACAGATTTAAAATTCGTCTTAGTATCTATTTTAATTTATTTACTTTTTATCAGTTTTTCTTTCTGTTTATTGAATCATCAGATTTGATTTATTAAATATAGTGCAGGATCAGAGGAAAAGTATTATTTCCATAGACAGAAATGATGTCACATGATTTAGATAATGTTTCCACTGAAATTTTTATATATCATTTAGATTTTAGATTAATTTACACTTTTTAGATTAATTTATTGTATTTTTACTGAAACATTTAATTGGTGAACGTGGGTCTACATTATTGAAAAATAATAATAGCAGTGCAGTGTGACATTTTTTAAATGTTCTATTTTATTCGGTTGAATTTTTTAGTGCTTCTAATAAATTAAATTAAATAAATTGACTGAATTGTGATGTAGCCAGCTATGCTCATGGATACTATGAAATGCAGCTATGGAGGTAAGTTGACTAAATGTTTTAAATTGCAAATCATGGGTAGATTTCGCTTAGGATACATTTTAGAATATCTAGAGACTAATAATTTTCTAATTAAGACAAATAGATTATAATTAATACACTGTTCTATGTGTTTGAACGCGATTCCGCACGAGGACGCCACTATTCGCTACAACGCGTTTCTTCTTTCCATCCTTACTTGCCCAGTATTTTCTGTTGCAAAAAATTTATTCATAGCAACTGTGTAAACCTTTTGCACTGTTTTAGATTATTATACCAAGAGAATTACATTGTATTTCAATATTTGATATATATTGCATTTTAATATTTAAATTGCATTGTATTTCAATACTTGGATTATTTTGTATTTTAATATTTGAATTACTTTTTATTTCAATATATGAATTATATCGTATTTTAATATTTGAATTACATTTTATTTCAATATTTCAATTACTTTGTATTTAAATATTGAATCATATTGTATTTCAATAACTGAATTACATTCTATTTTAATATTTTAATTACATTCTACTTCAATATTTGGATTATACTGTATCTCAATAATTGAATTACATTGCATCTCAATGATTAAATTGCATCTCAATAATTAAATTGCATTAAATTACAATATTTAAATTACATAGTACATCATTTACTGTCATAATTAAATTAGCTACCAATTGATTTACCTGCAAGGTACGTATTATACAATCAAAGTACAACCTAGTTGAATTACTATACAATTAAAATACAATATAATTATACATCGAACTTAAACAACGATCTAACGCTATTCCACGTTACAGTATATGTCATATATTTACAATAAAATCGATTAAGGCAGCAAGAATCCCCCCTACCCTTCCGAACCGCTTAAAACATCCCTTATACCGAAACAGAGCGATCCTCCGAGTTAAAAGATCCGTTTGCCTTCGATTCTTATCCGATAGGGTGGGAATCGAGAGGGCGCAGATATATTCGACCCGGAGGCCCTTGTAAATCCCACCGTGTATCGTCCGGGGTGTCTCCGATTCCGAGCTGCTCGGTCAGCAAAGCCGTGTTTGCATTTTCCCCGTCTTTCCGTGTAGCATAGCGGCGGGGGCCGGGTCGCGGGGGGTGGTGTGGTTGCCGCGCAATTTCGAAAAGCCGATTTCAATTCCGTTTCCTTTTACACGGGAGAAGAAAGAAATCTCGAGCGCCAGGCTCGCGGGGGGCAGGGCAAGGGGGGGGAGGGGGGGGGGGGCGGGGGAACGCAGAACGGCCACACGGGATTACGGGAATCGCGTGGACGGGCCTGGAAACACGTGCGAAAATCCCAAATCCTGACGTCTCCTCTGCCCTTTGCATCGATCGTCCCTCTTCCACGCTTTTTTTTTCTTCGCCCGAGCTCTCCACGCCACCCTTCTTTTCGGTATAAGCTCGCGTGTTTTCCCGTGCGTGGTGCGTGCTCCGTCGAAATTTCGGCGGTGCCACGAAACTCACGTCGAAATTATTTAGCTGCCGGGAAATCGATTCCTTTTTTCCGACGATGTTTGCCCGAATTTCTATTGTTTTCTTAGTCGAGCTTGGCAATATTTATAGAGAAGGTATTCGAAGTAAATAGAATATTCGATTTTGTTCAGCTGAAGAGATATATACGAGATATATAAGAGATATATTTTGAAATGTTTTTATTTCGATTATGCTGTGTATAAAATATTTTTTATTTTGGTAATGTTATACATAAAATATTTTTTGAGTTATAGATAAAATACTTTTTATTCTGATTGCGTAAGGCATAAGATAGAATATTTTCCATAGCTCTTTCCCTGCAAACAATTATTATGTCTTATGAATAATTATTATAATTATGATGAAGGTAACTGGAAATAATTATTATAATAATTGTTATTATAGTATGATATACATAATACAATTTTATAATGTCTTATTAATATATAACGTACAATACAATAATGTTCACTATAATAATAATTACAATAATAATTCAAAATAATCATTATAATTATGTTTTATGATATTGAAACTATTTCATGCAATATAGAACCTTATACACCTACCTACGAAATAAGAATTACAAATTGCACAAAACAATACTCTATCTTAAAAATAATACTGTACCAAGTTTCATGTACAAGAAACAGAGATTTAATTGGGAAATTAAAAATGTATAAGATCTGCAGTTTGACGAGTCTAGATTTTCGTCGAATGTCTGGTTGTTCTCGTTGCTCCGCCGCCAGTTCATTTTTCCGACGGGAAGAATTCTCCCAAGAAATCCACGATTCTCTCCGAGTGAGTGACGTCACGGCGGTGTATAACGATGAGCTTCGTTTCCGGTTCCGGTCTCCATGATTTTCGCCCCGTCAACTCCATTCTTCCTCGCGCCGGTTCTCTTTTTCTCCTCCCCCTCCCACCACGGCGGGATCTTCCGTGTCTTTGTACCCCGAAATCATTCTATTTCCAATCATTCCTCGCGCGCACCTTCCTTTACGATTTCATGACTGCCAGGTAAATGCTCGTTAAATTTGATTTTTACATTCGAGATTAATTACAACGCTACGATTATGCAGACTTTTGTTGGAATTTCAATGTTTATTGTTAATATAACTGTAAGCGAAATTTGACAAATTTAAGGACTGGTTTTGAGTATTATAGTTGACATATTTAGTTATAAATATTGAAAATTGATAAAGCTCTGTATTTAGAGCTATTTTTTATAAACTTGTTATCGCGTTTATGACTTTGTCAATTTTTTGATATTCTTCGCGAGATATTCTTATTGTAATATAGAATATTTTGGTAATACTAGCAAATTTAAATAAATCCGTCAAATAAATTCCATAAACCACGATGATCTTCCATAGCCTCATCTTTCATAGTTTTCTATTCTTCTCAGAAAATTCTGCGACAACTAACAGCACAAATTTCTTTTCACCGGGAGACGCATAAAATCGTAAGGACGAAATCGTCGAGTTTTCATTAACTTCGTGGAAGTTCGACAATTTTCCTGCCGGTCCGCCGGTGAATTTTTTATCGCGAATTTGCCGCGCGTACATCGATCGATCCACGTTTTCCGCTCGCGGGGGTAAAAAAAAGAAAAGCCGGGGAAAAGATATTTCGGCTTGGTAGTTTGTTTCAGCGGGCGAGGCACGGGATGTGCCCCCGGTCTCCGGGCACCACGTCCCGAAAGGGTCCACGGTGTTTTTCATTCCTCGTGTGCAGCGCATAAACACATTTTTATATGACACAGGAGTTGATGTATCTTCCCCTTTCCGGGAGCCGGTACCGGAAGGAATAACGCCCTTTGTCCTGGACCCCGGCCATCTTCGTTGATATTCCGACGGTGTCTCCGTCCTTCTGGGACAACCTTGCCACCCCCAACCCTCTCTCTCTCTCCCTCCCTCTCGCTCTTTCTCTCTTTCGCTCTCCCGTGATTCTCCCTTCCGCCTAGCTCGCCGTAGAAGGCGTGAGAAAATGGCGATTCGCGATAATGCTCGTGATCGAGAGACGATCGTCGATTGAATCGCGTTTCTGCATCCCTCGAATTCCTTCCGACGACTTCGCCGCTTGATTTCTGCGCTTCTTGGCTCGCTGTTTACTCCCTCGATGCTTCATTTATCTTTTCTATATTCTATTTCTTTTACTTATCTTTTCTATATTCTATTCTACATTCTATTGTATATTTATTGATTTTATTAGTTTATTTATTTCTAATGAGCAGATTCGGTGAAAGAATTTATGAGATGGTTGGTTGCAGTTTATTTGTACAGGTAATCTTTATTTTACTTTCATATACACTGGTTCTCTATATTAATATTGTTATATTGAGTCAAATAGTTTCTTGTAAATTGCTTATTATTATGCATATTAATCTTCAAGGAAACTGTAAGGAAACGTGCAAATTGACATACCTTTTTATAGATTTCTTTATTTCGTTTCATTCGTCGTAATTTTTCTAATATAAAATTATTATACAATAATTATAATATATATATAAACTTGTAGAATGTTCTAGCTGTGTAATTATTACTAATAGAAATTAATTGCATTACATTGAAGAACGTCTTCTCGAGTAAAATATTCTATGCGATACATAAAAGTAAATTCTTTCGTATAATGTAAATTTCTATGGATTTATACAAAGTTATAAACTTATCTGATTTCACACAGTATTATAGGCTTGAATCATTTCACATATTGTTTCAGACTACTATTTTTTCACGTAGATAGTGTTTAGAGTTGTACACAAATTAATCTGATCAATGAGTAACAATTATAACTCTTTATTTCTGTGTAAGAATTTGTAAATTGGTTCTAATAACTTCTCGCTTGATTATTGTAAATTATAAAGTTATAATTAGTAAAAAGTTAAAGCTAGTCTATAATCATTTATATTTACTTATAATACGATTGTAACTAATCTGTAAAAATTTGTAGTAAATAATGAGTTCTAATTAATCTATAGTAATTTATAGTAACTAACGGGTTGTGGTTAATTTCAAATAATTTTTAATAACGAGAAAGTTATAACTAATCTGTAATATTTATATCTCTCTACATATTATTCTAGATTACTCATAACCCGTTAGTTATTACAAATTATTATATTTACTTTACAATTATTATACTTACATATTATACACTATCATAATTACATTTTGCAATCATTTTTCCCAGAACAATTTATAATAACTACCGAGTTATAATCACTATGTCATCACACCATTTCCCAAAATACTCTTCGAAATACAGTCTTAAATTATTATAATAACACACAGAGCACTCCAGCATCATATCAACCACTATTAACAAATTTCAAGAAGCCTCTTCTCGTGCTAAAATCTCCTGCTGATCCATTTTCGCGAACCAAAAGATTCCTGGAGCCCCAGCGCTTCCTACAAGAATGCCACGTGTGAACGATGGTACATTTTGGAGCGCGTTTAACTGCTCGATGCAAATGGGTTAAAATTTCCTCGGTCGAGTCGTTAAATATTATTAAAGAATGCTTTTAGCATTCGAGATATCTTGTACGGTGGTGGGGGATACGGTTATCGATACGAGTCCCGGAGACTGTCCTTAAATGTGTCGTAAACGAGGGAATAGAGCGAGACCGAAAAACGAGGGAACGGAACTAAACGAGAGGAAAGGAGAGAGATGAACGGAGAAGAGGAAAAGACAGATAGAGAGAGAGAGAGAGAGAGAGAGAGAGAGAGAGAGAGAGAGAAAGAGAGGTAGAGAGAGGGAGAGAAAAAGAGAGGCGACTCTCTACTTTGTAAGGGTGCCTCGCGCTTTGCGAGCGCGGCTCCGGCCAATAAAAACTTTACAGCCGCGCCACCCCTGCACGGTCTCATCCCGTAATGAATGCAAGAAATAATTATCTCATGAATACATTAGTTTTTAGTATCCACCGACACGGACGCGGACCGTAAAACTCGGCATTCGATATAGAACTTTGGCCCAGGATTTTCAATGCGTGCGCCCGGCTCGCCTACGATCCCTCGATCATTAGCCTTTCCCCCACCCTTTTCCACCGCCTCGCCATTAGCACCACCTTGATCGAAACACCGGTGGACACCGTTCGTAACCCGTGTCCCTGTCGCTCCTTATCGTTGCAATCGTTTCTGTTCCACGAACTTTCGACGACGTCTCTACGTTACATCATCCGGACGTTTTTAGATCTCGTTTATGCGAGTTTTGCACGGTTTTTATGCAATCGGTGCGATTGATTAGCTTTTAGTCGCCGATAATGTGTTATACTATACTGTGTTATACTATATTATGGTGAATCATTTTTTCGTATTATCGGCGATTTTTCCAGTTAATTTCGAGCTTTGGTCAGCTATTTTTGAATAAATATTTATTTCGATTTATTAGGCTTCTAGAGGAATACATTTTCATTCTTCCAATATTTATAGTAATTTCACATTTTTAATAGAAGAAATAAAAACGATAGAGTATTATACTATACTATGTTGTACTGTGGTATATTATACTGTGTTATATTATTTAATATTATATTATATTATATTTTACTATGTTATTACTATATTTTTACAGTTAATTGCAAGCTTTGGTCAGCTATTTAAAAAAAATATTTATTTCGACTTATTAGCCTTCTAAATAGAAGTATACATTTTAATTCTTCCAATATTTATAGTAATTTCACATTTTTAATGGAAGAGATAAAAAGGAAACTTTTAGTAATTTTAATATAATTGATGCTATATTAGAAAATGGATTTTTAGAATTCGTTTTAGCTCATCATATATTTACAATATCATATTCATAATATATGAAATATGAAAAAGAATTATTTTAGATCGCAACTATTTCAAATGGATCGATCTCATTTTTATATTGAGTAAACCGCATCGAAAATTAGTTATTTTAAATACAAATTCCTTATCTCCAAACCAACTCAAATTTTTGCATTTCTAATAATATATTTCCCGCGTTTCCAAAACAGCATTTTCCCAGTGAAAGCTAGCTCTCCCCGCTTTTCAACCCCATCGTGAAGCTAACCGCCCCATTTCGATGATGTTCTCTCAGCATTATCCTCCCCCGAAGCGCAAGCAAAGTCATCGCGTCTCTTTACAAACGGTGCCAGCTTTGCAGATTCGGTGTGGTAGGATGGCTCGCGGAGAGACAAGCAAACGTTGTACGTCGACTGCGTGGGGGTGGGGTAGGGTAGAGGGTTGGATGGCAGAGTGATGCATGTGCCGTGTACCGAAAGGGGTGCGCGGGAGGCGGTCGGAGGGATGAGAGGGGGTTGGTGCGGAGAACGTGATCCTGTGACTGATCCGTGAAAGCGTGAAAGGGTTTCTGCTCCTTTTTCCACCCCTTTATCCACTCCACGCGGACGGAGAGGGAGGAGGGAAGGGGGGTGTCGCGAGGCGACGATCAATCACTCCACACCATCGTCCACACCGATTCACCCCTTTCCCGACTACCGAACCCCTGCCCTCTCTCTCTCTCTTTCTCTCTCCTCTCTCCCCCCTCCTCGTCTCCGCCGCCCCCGGTATTCACATAAAGGGTTTCCACTGATATGGCCAAACGAACATCCCGCCACCCCCACGCAAACACGCCGCGTGATCCGTCTAGATCACGAGCCTCGTTGCTTAACTCTTTCGCGGAAAGATGCACTGCGTCGATGCCGCGGATTCGGTTGCGCCCGCGTGATCGATCGGCTCGACAATGGTTCACGTGATAGTTGTCGAACCGTTATACGATCTCCTGTGATTTTCTGTTTCGCGCGATCTCCGAAGTTTTGCACTGTAAAAATATCGAAATACTTTGGTATTTTTGTATTTTTATTTTTTATTTTTTATTTTTTATTTTTTATTTTTGGAATATTATCTGAATATATACGAACAGTTTTGTATTTGTATATTTTTATTATTATGAGACGGATGTCTTGGAGTTATGAGAAAAATGTGGAGATTGAAGGGAATGTAGTAGGAATGTTGGAATACGTCGATTTTAAAGCTCGATAAACGAAAAGCGATTTAGCCAATAAAACGAGCACAGAGAAGTTTTCGATTTTATTGCTCGGCCTGCGTTTTATAGATCGCGAGCGTAATTGATCGGCGTAAAAATGAACTTCCACTTAAATACTGCGAATAAATAATATAATTGCAGATACATATGCTATATATAATAGAGAATACTATTGAACGCGTTACGGAAAAATCGTCGTATTTTCGCGGTGTTTGCATGAGTCGCGGGGAAATTCCTAATAGACGATAAAACGAAGCTAGTCCCTCTCTCTCTTTCTCTCTGTCTGGCAATTAGGCTCGCTTAATATTCACACGATTTATCATAAAGCTTCGTCCGGTACAAATCGCGATAAAACGCCTCGTGAGCCGGTTCCCATCAAGAAATTTAATCTTCCCACGAATCGGTCTTCCAAGTTTCTCGCGCGCGAGGCATTTCCTTCTCGCGGGGCGTACGCGATCCCCTGTAAAACACCGAGTCTTGCCCGAAGAAAACAGCGCGCGCGGCGGGTTTCCTCGCCGGACCGTGGTAATTACAAGAAAATTTCAGCTTTACCCTACAGGCCGCGCCAGCGCCGAAAGATTAATCGTGTTTCCGAAACCCTGGCGCGGCCCCGTGGAAAATGTCTCTTTCGTTTACGCGGCACGCCGTGTGCCGGAAGTAAGCAGCCGGATGACGGCGTCTCATACATCAGACACCTAATTCATCCTCCTCCCAGGCCGAGCGTTAACTCTTACATCTTATCCATTTAGAAGTTCCGCCCTCCCTGCGTCGCCGGGCTCCGACGTAGGCTCGTTGCTCGCGATACGACCAGCCCGTAATGCGTCCCGTCGTTAACGCCGCCTTCCATCAATCTACCCCCGAAGTTTCGATGCTCGATATAACCCTTTGAAAAATAACCGGCCACGCAGGACGACGACGAGATGTACTATAGCCGCCGAATCGTCGGGCAGCGAACTCGCCGTTCAAATCACGATTTTTTGACGATTTTTCGGGGACGTGAAAATTTATGGGATTTTTAATGGGGTAATAGGGTGATTAGTGAGGTAGTCGACTAATTTTTTATTCTGTTTGCGGAATAATTTTTTATTGGATAAATAGACTGCTGTAATTTAACTCTACCGTGCGCAATTTTTGCTATTATTGGAGTATGAAGAAAATAATTATTCTTATTGTATTATATTATATTATACTATATCATATTAGAGCACAAAATAGCAGGACATCATTTTTAATCTATTGAAATAATTGCGCGATTTAAAAAATTCGACATAATTTAAATTTCTATTACAATTCTATCCTAAGTGAAATTTCTATTAAAATTCTTCCACTATGATATAAATTAATACCTAAAATCTAATATTTTATCTAATAAAAATCTAATATATTCAAATCTCTATAGAGATATAATAATTCAAAAAATCAAAAGAACTAAAAAATAGTTTAAAAATAGTTTAGTAAAAATCCAAAAAAATCGATCGAAAAGCAAAAATATCGCAGCTTAAATCTTCATAGTTCAACCAAGAAAAAATACAGTGAATAACCAAAAAATTCATCTAGTTTCTACACTTCGCAATCGAACAAATATCCACAATCTTAAACAATTCACAATAAAGTGCAATAAATTCTCCACTTCAATTCGATTCGATCGATTAAATTGCCACGAGTTTCCCGCGATTCTTTCTCGACGGTATTTTGCTAATGAACGAACTCGGTTTCGCCGTGTATTCGTGCTCGCCGCGCATATTTGACGATCGAGAACAGCTTTTAGCAGAATGACGGGGCCCGACGAGTCTACTTCGCCGCGAGACGTGGAGGTGTATACAAGACGAAATTGGATATTGCTGCTAAATATTTGAAAGATCCCCGATACCCGTAGAATTTCGTTGATATCCCGTGGGACCGGCCGCGTCTCCCAACTTCTCCACGGATCTTCTTTCCCTTCGATTTTGAGTGGTCAATTAGCAGGAGAGCTTCTTTCTCGCAGCGGCGCTTAGCTCCTTTTTAAAACAAACCGCGCGGAGGATCTTTCTCCCATGAAACTGTACCCGTTCTCTTCCCATTGCTATGGTTTACGTTTTTCATTTTCTACGATGCACTAATCACTTATTTATTATACAACGATTTATTCTTATTTTTAATTATAGGACACAGTGTCGAAATATATAAAAATATCGGACACCCGGTATGTACGCAAATATTGTCACACCTCTAAAATAAACAGAAAATGAAAGAATATTCGGAAAATGTAACTTCATAGCTTGAAAAATTAACATAACTATGCCTTAACAAATTGTTTATCCTATTTGCATATTTTAGTTTATATAGAACCTCGACTCGCGAGATTCTTGAGGGATTAAAAAATAAAAAGTTGTACGTTTCTCGTGGAAATGTTTAATTCGTCGATATTCTCGGTGGACCGAAGGTGGATCGAGGGTGGAGGTCAGGGTGGTTTGAGGATGGAAGGAGGGTGGACGACAGAGGGAGAGAGAGAGAGAGGAAAGCACACAGTCCGACCGGAGGGAATTTTAAAATTGAAGGTCCTTGCGGGGGTGGAAGGACATACGTACGGCTCCCCGGTTCGATCTTGGCTTCGGATCCGGAGAATGTGTTTTTTCCGCGCCCTCAAACACGTCACATAAATAAAAAATATCCTTCAAAGTTGCCAACCGAAGCGTCTGGGACCCCGGCCGAAACCCCTTGGCCTGATCAATCCCGGGGAATACGTGAAAGCTTGAATATACTGGGGGGTAGCTTGGGTGACCGAAAAGGAAGAGCCACCACCCTCGGCTCTAATCTCTTTTCTTGTAAATCCCACTGTGAAACTCGCCTTCTGACCAACCCTTCCCTGCTATTTAGAGACCATACAAACGCGAATTCGTATTAACTGCTTATCGTTACAACAGACGTTAGGTTTTCCTGAAATTTTCGTTGACAATGTTATTTATCGGAATATTAATGCTTGTAAAATTCGTCAGTTCAACCCTTTGCGCTCGAATGGCGACTCTGCGGTGCCATTGGAAATAAGATCGTGTTTTGAAAGGATTTCTGTGCATATTAATTTTATAATTTCATGAATATTAGTTAATATTACGTTATATTGTAAAATTAGTTAATATTGCGTTACAGTGAATAAATATTCTATTATTAACTATTTAATAATAAGCTCAACGTCCTGTGCTTTGCCAGAAATAAATCGTGTAACATAGAATACTGCAATTCGAAGTAAATTCCTCGGTTTAAGAGATAAAATAGCTTCGACTATAAGGGGTTAATAATTACAAAGCAATATAATCAAAATGGTAATATAAAGTAATTTTATAATAGAATGCGTTGGACCACAGAGAACAATATTTCGCTATTTAGCAAAAACCAAAAGATCCTGGTTCCGAAATTCAGAGTTTACTGTTACGTTGCCACAGCACAGCGAGGGAGTTTCCAAAAATGTGAGGGTCTCGTTCTAATTGGAGGATTTTACAAGACTTGTATTTCTTTAATGTTCTTCTCTTTTCAAATGTGTTCTACAAGTCTGAGGTGGAACAGTAGTTGGATGATGGTGGTTTCGTGTTTGGTTGGATTCTCTTGAATTTGTGATAGAAAAGAAATATTTACGAGATGTAAATGTCGGCATGGTATATTGATAATAATAGTTATATTGATAATAATAGTTATATTGATAATATTTATAGTAATAATAATGTTAGTAATATTGATAGCAGGAATAATACTGGATAATATTGATAGTAATAATAGTATAAATAATATCGATAGTAACAACAGTATGAATAGTATTGACAGTAACAGTAATGTATAGAAATATATAGTAACGTTATATAACAGTATATATAGCAATATAAACACTATTGATAGTAAAAACAATACATAGTAATATATTGTAACGTTATATAACGCTATACATTTATAGTAACGTTAATATGAATAACATTAATATTAAAAATAATATAAATAACATCGATAC
>NC_135776.1:5125935-5223725 GCF_028453695.1 Augochlora pura | reverse complement strand
AGATCGCGGACGACGAATGGTATTAAAAGAAATCGAAAGTCGCGATCCGATTTCTTCGCGTTGGATTCCACCGGGTCGCATCTCCCTTTCTTCCAGCCAGCGGATCGCACACCATGAATATTCATGCGGTTCAGACTTATGCAGAACGTCTGTCCGGCTAGGTGATATAGAAGGGTGCTGAAGAAAGAGAGAGAAAGAGTGAGAGAGAAGGGAGAGAGAAAGAGAGAGAGAGACCGTCTTCTAGCTCGATCTCGCTCGTCTTTTTCCCCGATCACGGTAGTTTCTTGTTCCACGATCGATTCCTCGTATTTCTACCCCTCTCCGCCTTCCAACCCTCTCCCGCTCCGTGCGGCCAGTCTCCTCGCGACAGCTACGAGTGCGCGTTCCTACGGGGCCTTTAATTAACAAGGAATCAATCAATGGCGGTCTTCATGGAATTCCGAAGAAAAGAGAGCGCGGCCCCTGGATCCGAACGGGCACTGGCGATCGGAGTCGTGGGAGGAAGACGGTTCGGTTCCAGTTTGTTTGACTCGCGAGTGCTCCGCCGTAGCGGGTACACCGGCATGGGAATTTTAGAGCAGCATCTCGGAAGAGTAAAGTTTCAGAATATAGACAGAGTCGACGTGGATCCGGCGAACTTAAATTGTCTTCGTATTGTTTTACGAAAATCATTCTCGAACGCTGTGGCTGCACGGATCTTGCATATAAATGTTAGAAAAATGTAAAATCTAGGGAATGCGTTTTATAGGGGTGGTTTTACGTGCAGTGAACTTTTATTAAATAATATAATAGTTTAGATTTTTATTGCGAATATAGAAATGAATAATTCATTTTTGATAGAGGAACACATTTTATAGGGGTAGTTTCTAATATTGTAATATCTATGAATATTACAAAAATTAATAATTTGTTCTTAATGGGGGAATAAATTTTATAGGGACGATTTATAATAATGTTCTTACTTGTAACAAAGATTTCTTAAATAATAGAATAGTTCAGCAAATTTTCTCTGCGAATATTACAGAAATGAATAGTCCATTCTTAATGGAGAATATATATTTCATAGGGGTAGTTTTTAATAATATTTTTACTTGTTGCGAACGTTCTTTAAATAATACAACAATTCTGATAATATTTCTGTACATATTATAAAAATAAGTAAATTATTTTTAATGAATTATTTGATTGATATTGCTATTTCAATGTACCTAATAAACCAGAGTATAATTCAGTAAATCGAACATTTTTCACACCGTTCACACTTTTATTCTTTAATTACTCTAATAGATTCGCCATTGACATATCAATCCATAATTTAACCATTACAATCAATCCATAATTAATCCATTAACATATAAAAATTCTTACATCTTAACAATATCAAATTGCAAATCCTCGATATCGTCGCAAGCGAATAAAATCCGTATAAAATCACGATTCCCTCGCACCTAAGATCGTCTCGCATCGTATCGCCCTGTTTCTCGTCAGGAAACAATAGTATCTTCTGCGAACGTGTTATATAAAAGTCGTTGTCATTCACTGTGGACGTGTTGAAAAGCGACCGAGCGCGAAAAACGCGGCCCTTCTTCGAATCTGGTTACCGGTTCCCGGTGAAACGTGCGAACGATTAAATGCGCGCAGCATCTCCCGGCGCGTTTCACTTCTTCATAATCGATCGAAGAAAATCGGTTCTGGTTTCCTGCCGATTTTTTTGCCGGTGGTGCCTCTCGCGAGCCATCGTCGCGACGCATTAGCCGCAATTAATATACAGGCCGTGATTTCCAGCCGCTACTTAGAGGCCGCATTAGATTTCATAACGACGCGCGCCGATTAAATCTCTCTCTCTCACTCTCTCTCTCTTCTCTTGATTCGTTTCTCCGTCCGTCCGACGCCGGGCATCGGTCGTCGGCATTGTTCCCCTTCGTGGAATTATTATCGCCAGGGTAATATCGTTTTTAGCGAATTCGCGGCCGGATCGGCTCGCTCGTTAAGAAAACGAAGAAACTGAGGCACGGTTGGACAAGGGACGAGCGGCGTGGATCGTTCGCATTTCTCCTCGTACGACCGTCGGAATCTCGACGTATATATGCGTCACTCGTTCGATCCAGTTGCTAATAAATGCGCGGATTAACATTCAAATTTCGCGGCCGTGAGGCGACTCGATGATCGCGATATTCTCGCGCCGCTCTTTCTTTTGCCACGGCATGAATTCTTCTTCTTGTCATTGTCCTTCGTCGATGTGTGCCCGCTTATTTTATTTATGATCGATTTCGTAATTATTATTCAAATTTTTATTATTATTTTATTTATGCATTACTTGTTTATTTGTTATCTGTTTTTGTATTAATATGTCAAGGTTATGTTATTATCTGTTTATGTATTATTATGTCAAGGTTATGTTATGTTATCATTATCTATTTATGTATTATTATATATTTATTATCTACGTATTTATTTTATTATTATTTCGTATTATTATTGCTATTCAAGTTCGTCCGAGCTCCGTCGAGATTTTTCGGAAGTTTCCAAGGGGTAGTTTCCACCCCCACGCTTGTTTTTCCTTGCGAACTCAGCCGAATTTTGTAGAAGAGTGTTCTAAGAGTAGTTTTGACATTGAGAGTCGTCTTTAAATGGGCCAGCAACAACTGCAATTTTAGAAAGCCGTTGTACCGTGCTCAGAGGGTAGTTTCAACCCTGAAAATCATTCCCACCTTATGTTTTAACAACTGTAATTTTAAAAAGTTGTAACAAGATTTGTTAGACTTTGTAACAAGTTGTACAAATTCTTGTAAATGTATTGTAAGGGTAGTTTTGACCAGAAAGCAATATAAACATAAGGGTAGTATCTAATCTGCAAATTTGCTTTAGCGTTAACTGTAAATATTTCTAAAAAATATTTTCAATTACAATATATTCAATAAATATTTACAATTTTTTCTGAACCCGTTCTAAGGGTGCTATCGGCCCTCGTAATGCTGCTCTTCTGCAAACAACGCGCTATTTAACAGCGCCAATTAAACAGCTTCGAAACCTGCTCGGGTTGCGGCGTATAAATAGAAATAATTTGCGGTGCTCCTTAAAAATCACCGACGATTAACAGAATCACATATAGCAATATATATATCCCTTAATTAATGGCGCAGCTCTTCGAACTTGATTCTGAAACGACGGAACAAAAACTCGAGGTTCTTAATTGAACAGTCGCCGCGGGCAATTAGAAATATAATCCGCCTTCGACACACGTCCCGACGACCGAATAAGTGTACCCGCGGATTCCATAAATCGCGAACACCATGGTGCACACCGTGAAACGATTGTTTCCCGATCGCCGGTCGAACCGCGACAACCGCCGCCGGAGACACTGCGAGACAGATGCTGGTAGATGGACAAAGAAAAGGAGGGATGGAGATAGAGGTAGAAAGAGGAATAGAGAGAGAGGGAGGGAGAGAGTACAAATTTTTCAGCGTCGCGTTTATCTCCTTTCTCATCATTAAATTCACCGTATTTTACGTAACGTGGGAATCGGTGGAAACAATGGCAGCTTGTACCAAGCGTTCCGCTGGTACAGAATCGATCGGTGAATTATTCATTCGCGCGAGCGGCGCTCGTCACCGTGCTCTCTATTAATTACCGATGCAGAGGAAAGCATTGCGCAAAACCAGAAAAATGCCGGCGGATCCTCGGGGCGCGTTAATCTCGCCGGCGCGATCGATCGCGGAAAATTCTTTCGCCTCGTTTCACACTCGTTAACCTTTCCGTTTCGGACACTTATTACCCCCCTCCCGTCCCAGACAGCATCTCTAATCGAATTCTTCATGAATACCGCGACAACGAGCCTGAAAGCTGAGCCCCTCTCCGAGTAGCTGTGTTTCGTCTTTTTGTTCGAGCTGCCATTTTTCAACGTCGATTTATTTATCGATACATTGTGTTACAATAAGTCGTTCCAATTACTTGTATGCGGCCTAGGAATTTTCATTCGATCTTACATGTTCGACGCGTCAGTCGAACAAGCATCGTGGAATAACGTTTCATGCAGGAATTTGAGCGAATAAATTCCTATTGTTTTATCTTCCTGTGTTTGGTTAATCTGTATCTGCTGCGTCGTGCTTTGTTGTTTCAATTGTTAGGTTTAGGAGAGGTAAGATTGCTTTTAGTTTTGGAAATTAATTTACGAAATATAATTATAATAATTATTTTAGAAATTTATTTCAGAATTACAGTGAATGCTATAGTGAGTGCTATAATAATTCCTTTTTCCCAAGTCTCTACTAACGGATGAAACATTCCATTAAAAACATACGAAACGATGAATCTTTCTGAGCGTTTACGAATCTGAAAAATCGCTAATTAATTCTGTCTTTAATTTTTCATACATCTCGTGATCAAATACTCTGTAAAATTACTCGAATATTTTTCCACAGCTAGTCGAACGTAAATAATTGCATTTCTATCCCACTAACCAAATTATTTGTTGATTGCAGATGGCAAACGCAGACGGCGAGAGCACGTTAAGCGGCCCGGGAGAGGTGGAAAAGAAGTAAAAGGAAGACAAGAAGCGAGAAGGATCTTCATCCGGTAGCGTATCCCAAGTCCATCCATCGAACGAAAGTGTACTTCTCCCGTCTGGAGGCGCGGCATATCGCTTTTCCTCTCGCAAAACTCGTAATGAGGGACCTCGTCCCTCCGCCTCCGCTTCCTTCATCCTTCGATTTCTCCCTCGGTGCCGCGTCTGCCCGTTCTTTTGTACGCCGCCACCTCCTCCTCCTCCCTCCGTCGAGAGTTTGTGGAAGTGCTCGGGATTCGCGACAGAGGGTCCGTTAATGAGCAAATATAGGGTGTCCATTAAGTCGCCGGCAATCCTCGCATCGCAGACCTCGAGCAGTTTCCCCGCTAAGCCCTGCCATCGATCGTCCGGAATCTTTTACATCGGACGCTCTGTTTCACTCCTTGGTAACCATTTTTTGCAATACGTTTCGCTGAAATTATGGCAGATTCGTCGAATTCGCTGAATTCTTTTAATTCGCTGATTTTATTGAATTTTCTGAATTTAATGAATTTGCTGAATTTATTGAATTTATTGAATTTGTTGAATTTATTCTCCGTGGATCGCGGCTTTTTGGCAGAATAAATATTGCACTAGTCGCTGATATAGAAATTACATAGGCGTCTTTTGTTAATTATTTCAGTGAGTTGGAAATTATGTAATAACATTTTTTCATTTTTTATGTGATGCTATTGTTTCGTATTCGATCTACTTTGATCGCAAGAGCTTAAAATCCGCGATCAACCCTCTGCCATTTCTGACAACATTTTTGTGATTTATAGTTTTGAGAAACCTTTTATAATTCTTAATTAATTTACGGAATTTTCAGCAATCTGTTACCATTTGCAGGAATTGTTTGTAGTTTCTAACAATTCCTTCCTATTTTCTAACGTTTTATAACCATTTCTTGATGCATGTCTTACCACTCTGCAATTTCCAACAATATTTTAGCAATATTTAACTCTTTGCAATCTTTAACTATTTCCTTATTTGATAGCATTGTTTTAAATTGTCTATAAACCTTTTTTAGTTTGTAGTATTCGTTTGCAACTCTTAGCAACCTCTTGCAATTTCTAACGACCCTCCGTAACTTCTAACAAACTTATTACAATTCCTAACAACGATCAGCAATATTTTCTCACAAAAGGCTTTACACACTCTTAAATTAGCTCACCAATTTCCCATAAAAAAGATCTTCTATAATCTCTCCAAACATAAAACAAAAATCTCAAATAAACCAAGCACCGAATTAAACGCACAATGTTCAACAGCGCACATCCTAATTCGCATTAACAATTTTTCGAAACTCAATAGACAATTAAGTAGCGAGAAAAAGTCAGTAGACATCAAGAGGATTGTTACAGAGAGCCGAGAGAATTTTTGCAGGTCCCCTCTGTCCAAGGTGGAAAGCATCTCTTTGACTTTCCGTCCGATGCGGATCCGAACGGATACGATTCGAGGCGCATTCAATTCGCTAACGAGCGCCGGTGATTAGCCGGCCAGTGTCCAAGGGTTGGAGAAGGATACCCCGTCCACCCTCTCATTACACGGCGGGGCCCGATCATTTCACGGAACAGTCGGTCGAAATTAGCCGGGGCCGGTTTCTGCGCCGAGGCGTTTCCAACGGAACCTGAAAACCCGACCCGAATCTCTCTCTCTTCTCTGCCCTTCCGATCGTGCGTTCAAATTTCTCTCTTCCATGAATCGGCCCATAGAAAACGCTTCCTCCCATAGAGAAGCATCCGGTGTGTCTCCTTCCTTTTTTTCCGAACTTGTTCTCCTACCGTTGTTTTTTACTTCTCTCTCTCTCTTTCTCTCTTTCTTTCTCTCTATTTCTTTCTCTCTCTTCTTCTCTCTCTCTCTCTTTTTCTCTGTCTCTCTTGGCTGGATTCCGGCTCGGCGAGCGTCGTCAAACGGATCAATTAGGGGAACGATGGATAGGAGAGTCGTTTGTTGGCCGACTGGCAATTGTTTATTCGAATGGACCGCCGAGATCGGTGATCCGTGTGCGGGTCGGTGAATCGACTGGTCTCTTTAGCTACCTTCGCTGCTAATTTCGGTAACTGACTCGTCGCCGGGTCCAGTGACAGTCGCCTTTCGTGTTCCAGAAAGAGGGCACCGTGTGACTTTCTTCAGTGGTCTGTAGATAATTATTTTTTGGTGAATAGTCGACGAAATGGCACTAGTTAATGGTAGCTGACGCGATTGAATTCGGTCGCGTTCCTTTGATAAGTGTCTAGTCTCGGCGATGCTGCTTTGTGTAGATTTATTTTAAATACTAGATTATATATAATGCTAGATTATGGTTTTGACTACCTAAGCTTAATAATTAGCCAATTGAATAGAGAGATCTCTTCGTTTTAAATTAAGTGCATTGACTTGGCCGCCTCCCGCAAATTGATCGTGCTTCTTATTGGTCGCTGTTTTTCGTTAATAACTAATAAACAATGCCGCGAATTGAATTTGTGCCGAGGAAAATGTTGCTTCGAATGACCTCAGGAATTGACCTAGATTGTTAAATATTTTTTAGACATCGTCCATATAAAGAGAATAACTATAATTTGAACCATACAGGACTAGCAATAAAAATCTACTGTGTTTGAAAAGACCATTTACTATATTCCTAATCATAGTTAACAAGAATTAAGCTGCGTCTACTGCTTGAACAAAAAAGACAAAATGCAACAACTAAATCTAGAGCAATATAATCCTATATATCCTACAATAAAGCTTCAAACTGTTTTAAAAGCTCATCTACCACGCCTCCAATTAATATCTACAAAACAGCAAACCTACTAACATAACTTTTACATAACCGTAACATAACCTACCAACAATGCTCTAAAATCCTCGAAACACAATCCGCAAAGTCCACAAAGTCCACAGTCGTTTCCTGATTACTCCGAAAAAATTATCATCAAGTCAAGAACAATAACCATGCCTGGAAGCAAAGGTTTAAAGCGAGTCTTCCAGCGCCATCAATCTCGCTCTCGACCCTCATCCAAAATCATCCACGCACCGTCCCGGAACGAGCGACGATCACCAAAGTCACCAGAAAACGAGCAGCAACCAGCGATCACACCGCCCAGCAGCGCAAGTTCAAGGCGGCGTAGACGGTTGTCGAGGAATTAGTCTCGTAAGCCTGGAGCGACAGCGGGCGAACTTGCCGGAGAACGACGACGAACACACGGGGGTGTGTGTGGAGGGGGGTGGGGTTGGGGGGGGCGGGGACGGTAGGAAAGTGTTCGGTAGATTGCTTCTGATAGATAATAAAGAGGGCATTTCTCCGAGGGATTGTAGCGCGACGGTAACAGCGCTACCGGGCCGTGTCTGTTCGCTGACAGATATTATAAGTAATTTTGCCGAGGATAGCGAAGGACAATGGCGGCCGGGCACCTGTCCGCCGGACCCCGGGACAAGGCGGATGTTACGAGCGGCCAACGTGACACACCCGTAACTTCTTCCCTCATCTATGCCTCTGCTTCTCGTACCCGTTCGCCCCTTCTTCTTCTTTTTTTTTTTATTTCGTCGCGCTATCTTCACCTGGGAAAATTCACCTATCTTCGTCGGACACGTTTCTGTCACGGATGGGGTCAATCGTGGACCGAGAACTTCTTCGCGATCATCCCCTAAAACTTGACGCCTCGTCCTTTTTTTCTTTGCTGTTTTATCGGTATTTGGCATGTGGCGGAACTTTCATTTTTGTTGCATCAATGAAAGGAATTGCGGAAAAGATTTTCGGGGGTGGTTGTGTACCTTCGATCTTGTAATTTATGGTGGTTTGTGTGGTAGTGTCGATCGCGAGGAAAATGGTGCAGTTTTAAATTAAAACAGTGATTATTAGAATTATTTAGAATTATTATTAATAGACTGAGGACTTTAATTAGAAATTAATTATTGAAGTATTAAAGACATATGAAACAAAAACATCCTCTAATTACAACAAACCCGTATAAAACAAATGACCAATACCGTTACCAACTCATTCACGATCAACAAAAATAAATAATCGTAGATTCTACCACCCCAGAAAGCACGAATGAAAATTTCATTCCATTAAAAAGAGGGTGCTGTTTCACGCCAAGAATCACGAAACCACCCCATGTAAAACTGAAGAGGCAGGCAATCGCTCTCTCGCAACGACGCCCGGTGTCGGGAGTTTCGAAAGCTAAGGGATCGGATCAGCGGCGGGGGTGGTCCAGAAAGGGGAGCCAGCGCAAGGGGGGTGGCCGGAGCTGCTGGCGAACGCTGATAACGCGAGCCTGTCGGCTGTTATGTCTTGGAGGAGTCCCGTTTTCGGTGGAAACCGGAGAGGGAGCTGGAGAGAAGGGTGCGCCGGGGGGTGGTTTAATTAAAAGAAACCTCCTCTCGTTCGACGCCGAGAGAGATCGCTCGAACTCGAGTTAACTCCGGGGGTTGCGACCTTTATGACGGGACCCACCCCTCGGCCGGAACCCCGGCATACATCTGCGCTGGCGAGATACGCCTAATGGCCGGCCGGATTATTAAGCAGCGCGGAATTACCCGGACCGTTAGCGACCATTATGACACCTCCCTTTCGGGGCCATTGATCGCCCGCGATTTCGACCAGCGTCGCGATCGAGGGATCGCTCGGATCTATGGAACGTGGCGGATGACTGTGGAAATTGCTGTGGGCTGAGGATTTTATGAATTTATGGTGAAAATTACTTGGAGACGTAAGGCGAGGAATTTAACGAGATAACTAGATATGATTATTAATAATAAAAATTGTATATATTTATTGCAAAATGCAGGAGTTGAATGAAGGTTTATTTCTTTTCTTGATCATTTTAATGAAGTAAGATAATATAGAAGTGGGTTAAAATTCTTTAAATGTTTTTACATTTTGATTATAAATGCATAGTATATGCACTTGATGCAACAGCAACATTGTATCTCTGATCAGTGTTTAAGTATTTCAAATATTTTATAATTATCGAAAGTTGTTTGTATCTATCTCCAGTTGGAGAAAAATGATCTTATAATATTCGTAAGTAATTTTAGAATGTATGCATATTATGCACTTTATACATTTTATACATTTTATACACTTCATACATTTTACGCACTTTATGCATTTTATGTACTTTATAAAAATTGTTGAACCACTTGAAAAGTTCTCTGATGCATTGAACTATACCTGCCAGCGACGTCCCCCGAATTGCAGTTAGTCGAACAGGTGGAAATACGAGGGGCGTCGAAGGTAACGAGTTAATTTTCTGATAGTTCGTTCACGGTAACACGAGAGGGGACCGAGGGCCGCGGTTCACGTGCCCCGCCGGCTCCGTAAGCGGGCCTGTATCGCGGCTCATTAGGCAAATGGGCTTTAAAGTGGCCGATAAAAATCACCCTTGCGCGACGCTCATCCCCTTCGCCGCCGGTATTAGCATAAAGGGTTAGCCGCGGGCCCCCCCTTATGAATTACAATGCGTTTCACGGCTGCTGACTCCGGTAACAGGTAGATGGGCGATTCACTGTCGAGGCGTAATGGTACGTCAGGTGTTGGCGCGCGCATTTTCGCCTTCGGCACAGTGCCTAAACTCGGAAATTAATTTATTACGTTTCGCTGTTCAACAAATGCGATTCGGAGGAATGTTTCTGTGCCTTCTGGTTCGCTTAACAGCCGATTCTATAAATTTACGATAAAATGTACCCGTCGAATTATCGAACAATGTGCGGGTTAGAAAAATTTTTAAACGACGCCATGGTGTTCTTAATTAAATAAAATTAGTAACGGGAGAAACAGCAATCAGCGCGGCCATTAATTAATTCATAAAGATTATTCAGTAGGAGAAATACCAAACAGCGTAGGCTTTATATAATTTATTAAGAGCATTAATAAGAGAAATATTATAAACAGAAGAAGCATTAAACAGCACAGGTATTAGGTGAATTTAGGAATGTTCTTACATTTCTCTTAATTTATTAGCATTTTTAACAGAAGAAATCGAATTGACTTAAAGAATTAAATTATTTTAAGTGCTCATATTTTCCTTGATTTATCGACGTTATTGAAACATGAAATATATTCTCGTTCAACTTCTCACAATTAATACTGACAATTATTAATAAAACATTGAATTTCAAATTTAAAAGCAGCGTCCACCATAGTTGCTCACAAAAACAAATCATATTCCATATATTCGTAAAGACTTGCACGCGAAACTATAGCTCAAAGGATTGATAGAATAAAAGTGGCAAATTGAGCTGCAGGATTGTTAAAATTCTTTGTTATTCCGGGATCAAATTCTGTTCCATTGTTCTAGCCTACGAAACGGTGAGAGGCAAATAGTAGTCTCGATACTCGCCTAATCAAAATAGTTGACCGGTCGGAAGATAAAAGCTCGCCGTGATCCAACGAATCCACGTCGAGGGTTAAGCGTTCGCCGACCGATTTCATTCTCGTAATCCGTTCTTAAGCAGCATCCACCCCCCCCCCCCTCCCCTCTCTTTTTACGAGGTCCTGGCCTTCGTTCACGCTACCCGGTCGAGATAACGCGAGCTTTATTATAGATTGACCCCCGCACTCGATCCCTCGTTTCGCCTCGTTCTCTCGCACAACTCCCCCCCTCCGCGCCGTCGCCGCTCTCTCGGCCCTTCTCTTTGTCTCTGCCTCCAATCCGGAGGATTCTCTCGCCCGTCGAACGGTCCACACCCTTTGGACCATTTATCTCGATCGTTTGCATCGAACGGAAAACCTCGGACTCGACGTCGGACCATTACAACGGGATCCTTCCTTCATCGTGGCGAAGACCCGCGTGAAATATCGACGCCGCGATTTCGACGGACCTTCCCGAAAAATGCTGGCCAACCTCTTCCAGCCTCTCTTCTTAACCTCTGATTCACCGTTTCACCCTCGGCGGACTTTTTGAAGCAACTTCCTAAGACGCTCGGTGTCTAATTCTTATTTCCATGGGGTTGGTGAAGCCGGATCTGAATAACCGGCAATAAGCTATAAATTTTGTTGTGGGTATTATTATTAAAATTAGAGAGATTTTTATTACGTTATTACGAAAATTAATGTTTTATTACTCGAATGATTTTGCAGAAATGGAATAACTATTGTATAGAATAGAAAGTGGTAACTAAAATTGAGTCTATACGAATTGATAATAAAAGATAAATGTATAGAAATTTATAATACAGTATACAGAACAAAAATTGTTAATAAGAACTAAGTTCACGCAAAACTCAAAATAAAATTAGATACAAAAATACTAGCAGTCTAATTCTCAACATAAATTTCGACAGAGCAATAATTATAATATTTTATAGATCTTTGCGTTAGTTATAATGTCCATAATCTGGCGCGAATTAACGACGATATAACGCAAGGGTTTCCGGTTACAATGAGACCTTGATTCCCCGAACGCATTCATTTCGCCGTCCATTGTATTTTTTTTTTCGTGCACACGCCGGTTGCCCGCGGCCCGCAACCATTGTACTGAATTACCAATTGGCAACAACTGCGTTCAATCGTTCGGAATAATGATGACCGTGGGCCCGGGGAAAAGGGTCAGCACGTACGAATCATTCGTCACGACGCGACGCCGAAGAAAATAATTCATTTCCTGCCTTTTTCACGGTGACCGGCCCCCGAGCCCACGACGTCGATCGAATTAACACACGATGTCGATTTGTTTTCGAATCTCCCGCCGGTCCTGGCTCCCGACGACCCCCGCCGTCTCCATATTTTTATTTCAACAATTTCTCGGACCGCTGAAACTCTGCACACCGGCCGTGCACTGAATTATCGTCGTCGAAGACTTGTCGGTCTTCGGACGTCTGTAACTTTGTGTAAAAAGACGATACGGAAGTCTACGTGGGCTTATTTTAAAGCGTGAGGTGTCTACTTTTGTCTATATTTTTGTCATTGGTGGTAGATTATTTATACGTTATTTTTTATTAAGAAACAGAGTGCCCAAATTGGAAAAATCTATTCTGAATTATCGTCATCGAAGATCTTTCAACATCTGCAACTTTGTGTAAAAGAACGATACGATATTCTACCTCTGCTCAACTTAAAGCTTAAAAATCGTACATTCATCCCAATATCACCCCTCGATCTCAATTTCTTCAAAAATCCTTTTCTATCATAAAACACAGCGAGAAACTACCCCCGTCTTTTGCATTTGCATTTTGGACATTCTAACAACTCTACAAAGTTGAAACAATTTTTCTCCGAACTTGTTGCAATGCTACCATATAAACCAAAGCCTCTCCTTCACAACGACCCCTAAAAAATTGATCCACGATTTTTCTTCACGGTTCTGTCAAACTCCAAACGAACAGTACACTGTTATCCTCAAAGTAACCCAAAGTATAGGTCCTAAAACAATTAATATAAAATGATACCAATAATATTTATAAACAAATCCTTCACGGAGATATCTCCACCATCCACTCGCCTAGTTATCCGTTTGAGAAACGAGCGCCGTAGCAGTAAAATCGCCGGAACTCGACACCAGGGAGCTGCTTCCGTGCGAGCCGGCCATCGCGTTTCGGTTATTACAGTTGTGCTCTGTGTCTGGTCGCGCGTACTTCCGGTGTTTCTTCGGGAATCGGTAATGGCCGATCGGCCGGGCCCGCAAACAATACAGAAATTATGTTCACGAGAGTTTCGCCGGTAGTTTCGCAATCTTGGCCCCCGCAGTTTCATCGACGTGCTCTCCCGCCCGTTTATTCAGGACGCATGACGAGCTTTACACCGGCCTCGCGTATTTCTATCGGGGGGCCTGCGAGAATGTACGGCCCGGCAACTTTCTCGATTTAGGGGATGATTTGCGAGGCTCGCGCCGCCCTTGCCGCTTCTATCCCCGAGTCGCTACCATCGCCGCCGAGATTACAGGATTTTGCATTTTCGCGGAACTTTAACCGTTTATTGCCGGTCCCCGGTGATACAGCGACGCGCACAGCATCGCGACGCGCTTTCTTTGCGAAGTTTCCTTCGAAACGCGAATAGTCGGACCAGCTTTATAGCCGTCGACGCGATGTTTCGGTGACGCATTGCCCTCTGATACCTCGCGACGGTCGGCTGGAGATTTCTTGGCAACTTTTGTTGCTGATTATTTTAAGCGACGAGCCGCTCTGGACGATGATGAATAGACTGCGGATGTTAGATACTTTCTGCTTTTATTTAATTATTTTTTTATTATATTAACATTTGTGTTATGTATTTTATATGTATTATATTTATATTATATTATGTTATATATTATATTTATAATATTACATTAAATAGTGTCTTTGATTTCTTGAATTTCGCTGTTCTGAATTTGATCTACTTTATCGTAAATGCATCAAGTCCGCAGTCCAATAATTATGATCGTATAATTATTGTATAAGAGTGACATATATAGCTATTCAATAATTAATTATTTACTCGGTACACTCGAGACAGTATTTGCTATTTTTAAGTCATAAAATGTCTGTCCTTTCCTAGGACAAAATCGATTGCGCTTCGCTGTTATTTACCACCCCCGTTTACTTTCTACGTTCCTCTGTTCAATTAAAATTGTATATACCAATATATTAACAATATTTTCATATATTAACCAATATGTTAATATATTAACAATAATTTATGTCTCTAACATAGAAACGCTCTCAATTATCACTGAAAGGTGCTTCTTCTGAAATCCATTTTTCAACCCCAAAAATCCTCGCATTTTGCTATAATTGTTCATACCGTCGAAACGGATTATATGTCTCTCAAGACTATGAAGTAAACGGCACGACAGCCGGATCGATTTATGCAACAAGACCCGTTCGATTGTTTCGAGGCGCCTTATCGTACCAGGGCCGCTTAATTATCGGCGAGGGGGGGTTGGTCGGGCGAGAACCGGAAGCGTCGAGGAATCGATCGAGGTCAGAGTGCCGGCGCGGCGCTGTTATTACTCATTCCGGCGATCGATGAACGGCCATCCGATAGTATCGCCGATAACCGGGTCACTTTGTATGTGACAGAAACTGACGTAACTACGTGCCAGCCGGAAGATTAAGCAACCGATGAAACGGGAGCGCGCGGCTTCTCTCGACCGTTGTTATAGACATTCCGGGTATTGTACCGCCCGTCCTCCCTCTCGCCAGCCACCCCCCAGGGGTTGGAGGCCGGGGCAGGGTGCTCCAGGAGGGGGGCAGGGGGGCGTCCATTTCTTGGTTCTTTTAATCTTACTTTGCCCGCAAACGGGCAGCCAGGCGTTAATTCAACGGCATTGATTGCCACACGAAACCCACCCCCCACCGACGGACCGCACACACCACCCCTCGCCAACCCCCCTCGCCCACGAGGATCCGACGGTTTTCCACCCTTCTCCGCGTCTTTGACCCTACTGGCTCGTTTCCTCGGCTACGTTCTTTCTTCCAATCCTCCGTGCGCTACCCCCAAACCACCCCTTCTCCGGCCGAGCCAACCCCGCGCCGCGCCCCCGCTGCGCCAAAGCGGGAATGATTATTTCTTGAGCGTAACGTCTCGGCTAACGTGTTCCTGAAGGTTCCCGTTGAATTTAATCGGGCGAACGACTACCGGAATGCTGGAGGTCGTGGTTTAGGAATTTTTATTAGCGCGCGTTCGGTTTTTTGTTTAATTCGGGGCTGTTTTGGGATGGCAATTGTAAAATACGAATTTTTTTATGGAATAGCTAGGAAAGGGATTGTTTGCTTTGATGAAGTCTAATAATAGAATGTTGAATTGGAGATTGATAGTTATTAAGGGATGAATAGGATGTCTAGGGTAGTGCAAATATTAAAATAATAGTAATGCTGCTATTTAATATTACATTTTTGATTTGTAGAGATTTCAAAATCTTTAATAAAGTATCGTATCATTGGGGGTGAATTTGCACCAACTTCTTTCATTAAAAATTATTAGAAATTCCTACGAGAATCATAGAAAATTTAGGACTGACTTTTCAAAATCCAAAATTGTTAGAAATTAATGCAAAAATCACAAAAACCCCTAACATAAACTTTTCAAAAATGACTTGAACTTCAACAGAATTCTTCATCGCGGATTTCCTTCATTTCCCTCTTAAAACACCCGAACAAAAAACAATAAAAAATGCTCCAAATAATTATCTAAAATACTAACAAGAACCGTACAATATAAAACATTTTACTAATTCGTTCAGCAACCCTGAACTCCGGTTCCGGATCTCGAATAAAAAGCGATCAACCCCTAAGGGCCGCGAGAAATGCCCGGAGCTGCTCGGCCAATGAAAGTGGCAAGCCCTTGACAAGGGATCGCGAGCCAATAAAAAAGCAGCTTGGCATTTTAAACGGCCGAGGGTAGGAAAGCCGAGCGTGCCACCCTTCCGCGGGGAAAGGGTTGCTCGCACATGCGCGGCACGTATGCAAACGAGGAGCAGGGAGGGTTGTTCGACGGCCAATGACGTGTGTTTAAAGTTCGCGGAGTGCCCTTCCCCTCGAGCCAGTCCTGGCACGAAGTTAGAATAAAAGGGAAGACGGAGAAAGGGATAGAGAAAGAGAGAGAGAGAGAGAGAGAGAGAGTGAGAGAGCAGCCGGGGCGGTGGTTGCCGCGCCCTTATCGGGAGGGAGCAGGCAACAGGACTTAAAAAATGATCTATCGCTACCACCAATCACACCGCGGGTGGCGAGCGAGTCCCTCTCTCTGATTGAGACGAGCCTCGGAGCGCGTCTGGAAAACGATATACCCGTGGATCCGCGGGTGGAAAAGTGTTAGCCATAAAACACAGCGATATATCAAGAGGCAAAATACGCGGGGATCGATACTGTATTGTTCCTGGTCCGCTCCGCGGGATTCCACGCGGACGCGACGCCCCTTCTTTTATGCGGTACCGTTTTTAGGGGAATTTTGGCGAGACCCTACGACGATGAAAACTATTGTTTTCTGCGAATGAACAGGTTCTTTTACCGAATTTTTACCGATGTCAACCGCTGGTCGATTGTTTCTATTTTTGTCGAGTGGGGCGAATGTCTCGATTATGGAACACTTTTCAGGGGGTGTAATATTGTTGTCGACTTTGTTACAATTTAATATTAATTGATGAATATTTTTAATAATATTATTGTTGAATATTTATATTTCTGTTTGGTAGACTAATGTCTAAAGTAATAGTTAATGTGAATAGAAAACTATAGGTTTAAGATAGCGAGGTAGGAGCGTGTACCTATTATGGAACATCGTTTTTGTAGTATTTCGTCGTGGTAGTATTCAGTGTCCCTAATATGGAACAGGTATTTATACATGTTCTTAATTACGCTATATATATGTCTTCGAATGTTACAATAGCACTGGTTAAAAATCGGGATAAATTATTGTTACTTAATACAGTAAAAAATCTACAGAGCATATAAAACAAAATATAAAAATACTATTCATACTTTTCACCATTGTTCTCTACAAAATTCACAACTTGCCAGTTCCTCAACGAATAAGTTCCATAATACCGACCACAACGTCGTATAAAAATTCAACAAGACAGTGCAACACCGCTCAAACGACCCCATAAATTTTCATAAAAAAATATTAACTATCATATCCAGAAAAAAAGTTGCGGAATTAGAAACTATAAATTCGACGAAAGAATTCGATGAAACCACGTCCGCGGGATCGTCGTCCCTCGAATACGACTATTGTGTCACAAATTTCGCGATCACCGCAACCGAGAGAAGGAGAATGGAACGCGATCGCGTTCCGTGGAAGCGGGACCGTTCGCAGAAGATCGCGTAAACGGCGTGGATTTATGGTGGCGAGCCTGTTCGGACGCGTCGGGCGCGACAGGACACGATAATTACGCTCGTGTTCCGCGCCCGGCCCGTTTTATCTCGCGTTTCCGCGTGCGCGGGACTTTAACTGCGCGAGGTACACGTCCCGATACGCGTTACGAGAGCCCCGGTAAAGATAAAGGGGTACCAACGCTTGGATCCGTATTCTTGCCAACCCGAGCACTCGAAACGAAGCGAGCCCCGCGAACCGTCCGCTCTCGCTCCGCTTTCTATCTTAACGAGTCTCGCAGGAGGACGCCCCTCCGCGAGAGATCCGCGGCGGATAACGATAATCATTTTAAAATGCCGGGAATAATAGCGATCGTTACACGGTGTCGTGCTAATGATAATTTATCGCGGCCTAACTGCGGCCGCGAGCGAGAAGCGGCGCGTGTTCGCGCGTGGCCGACGAAAATTGCGGCGATTCGACTGCACGCGATCTTTCGGTTACCATCCCCTGCCGCGGCCGGTGGGATCGACGAGCCACCCCCCCCCCCCCCCCCCTCTTCGCCCTTTGGAAACAGTCCACCGCGGGGGATGATTCCTCCCCTGGGCTTTCGAAGCGGAAAAGTAAAAATTGCTCGATGGTTGCGGGGCTATCCGTTGGAAATTGAGTTCTTTAGGCGGTGTCTTTGTCCCTTAAAGTACACAGCACCCCTTCAAATAACATCCCTTTAGGTACACACTGTCTCTTTGAATACACGGCGCGCCCTTAATCTAATCGGAATCCTTTGGGGCGCGTGGTGTTCTTTAAAGTAGTCGGTATCTCTTAAAAAGAATAATGTTCGCTTAAATGTATGGCTTGCTTTGAAGTAAACATCCCTTAAACTGTATAGCATTTTTTGAAATAAACATCCCTTAAATCATACAGCGTTATTTAAAATAAACATATCTTAAACTGTACATCATTCTTTAAAACAAGAATCTCTTAAAATATACTGCATTATTTAAAATAAACATACCTTAAGCTATACAGTGTTCTTTAAAACAAACATCCCTTAAAATATACAGTGTTCTTAAAAATAGTTAGTATTTTTTAAAATAAACGATGCTCCTAAAAATGCACAAGGTTATTTAAGGTAAACAGCATCCTTTCAAATATGTAGTATTTATTAAACTTCGCGACAACCTCTAAAATTAATAACATCCCTTAGCAGTTACTACTCGAAGTTATTTTAATTCCAGAATCTGATATTTAATCGTGACAAGTCTAAGCTTTGAATAATAAATTAAATACTACAGTAAATAAAAATTATCTTGACTCCGTTCGAACATAGAATATTAAATAATTAAGAATCTCTCAATTTTACGAATTTATAACAAGAGTATCTCCATGCAGTTTAAAAATACAGTAAAGAGATTTCAATACACAAAAGACCATATCTCCATTGTCACGTGACTATGAATATTCTGCGACAGATACTATCACAATTTTTTCAATACAACAAATAGATATCTCATAATTGACGCAATCATCCATTTAGCCACAGAACAATGCTGTAAGTTGGTTTAACAGGTTCGTAACAGGGGTGGACGAGTAAATAATTTTTCTAGAGGGTATCGTGAACAAAAGGAGGACACGTTGAGCCGATTGTCACCGGAGCAAACACAACGGCCATAAATTTGGTTAGGTTTTTGGGGTGGTCCAGATTCGAGAAAATCTTTAAGCAAACATTGCTCGGCGCCGGAGGAGAGGAAGTGCGACGCGCGGTCTCTCGGACGCCGTCTAACGAACCCGGCGTCCCTTTCTTTCTCCTACAGCATTCATCGTAAACGGATTTGGCTTCATTAACCACCCGTCGGCTCTCGCCCCCGCTATTTTCCCCGACACGGTCGTAGCTTTTCTCTCTTATGGTAACTATGGCAACAATGGCAAAGGCAATCAAGCGCCGCATGGAATTAACGCCCGCTCCTCGGACGCTGGGGATACTCTCTCTCTCTCCGGCCAGGGGAAATGGAGTCGAATGTTACCCCTAAGCAGCGGCCTTGAGGAATTATTCCTGCGGTGCATGCTCCGCGATATTTTATCCTGAGAACGTGGAACACGAAAACTGTGTTTCTCGTTGTGAATTAAGGTACTTTTTCGGAATTAATCGGTGTCTATTGTTCGACTGAAATTAATTATTTTGATATTAATCGGCGTCTATTAGTCTTTGGAAATTAACTAGGAATTTGTGATAAATAATTAAAAGATAGCGATATTATGTTAAATATTAAAAGATTGGTTTGAGGAAGATTCGTAAAAAGATTGTAGGGCGTTCACCGCCATTTTGTCTGGAAATGGCAGCCGTCATCTTCGAAGTAGACTTTTTAGATTCGGAAGGGTGAAAACCAGCTTTCAAAGGGGTTCTTCATGCTCATGCGCGGGTAGTATGCAAAGCGCGAGGGTTCGTGGCAGCCAATGATAAACCTTCAAAGCACGATTCAACCGTTCAACCCTCCCTTTCAACGCCACCCTTCGTATTCCTTCGTTGAAAAGTTCAACCCCTTTTTCAATTTACCTTTTACTAGACATTAAATACAAATTGAAAATCATATTAGATATTCTAATAAATAAAAGTGGTAGAATATTTATAAAAATAAAGAGACGGTAGTATTTTCTGTAACTTAGATTGCAATCTGCAGCATTTTTTATAATTTACAGTAAAGTCTAGACCATTTTCTATAATTTAAATTGAAGTCTAGACCATTTTCTATAATTTAAATTAAAGTCTAGACCATTTTCTATAACTTAAATTAAACTCTAGACCATTTTCTATAACTCAAATTAAACTCTAGACCATTTTCTATAACTCAAATTAAACTCTAGACAATTTTCTACAGCTTAGATTAAAATCTAGACTATTTCTTAAATCTCGAACTATTCACTGTAGCTTAAAATACAATTTGAACTATTTTTCAAGTCGTGCACTATTATTTTCTTCCAAAAATAAACTGACATCTAATTTCCTGTACCTTATTTAAAACCAATACCATTTTCCACAATATCAACTAAAATCTCATTTTCTAAAATCCAGACAAAAGTCACTGTAATTAAAAAACACATAGAACAAACAAAAAAGCGTACACCAGAAAATATTCTCAATATCATTGACATTAACATTATTCTCGACTTATTAAATTGATCAAGAAAGGCAATACATTGTCGTAGAATTGATTTATTCCTGGTACAATCGTCTCATTTGCCTAATTATTTAGATCCTTTAGCAATCGACCTGGCGAAACAATTGCCTTCGAGGAATTGTTTCCCAGAAGGCGCACGGATATACAGGTTCGAATCCGGGACTGGTTCCAGTAATGGCACGCGTCTGTTCGGCGTCACGGTCAGCACGGTTCGCTGTAAACTGGAAGATAAGGGGCACGAGATGAGAATTACCAGCGGCCTGGTTTCCTCCTCGGTCGTGCATCGCTTTTCCCGCATTTTTTTCCACAGCAATTTTACGCGACTGCGAAGCCGTAATTGATACCCGACTGCCGGCAGAAAGTACGCCCACGCGTGTACAGGGCGTGGAGGAAACTCTATATTTATGTTCACCTGCTTTGGAATTCCATTTAATCATTTATATATTTTATCGACTTAACGAACCCATTGATCGCAAAACCGAAATATTAGATTCATGTTAAATAATCGATATATTATTATTGGACACTCGATCATTGTAATTTCGTTTCAAGTATTTAGGAAATCTTTTATAATAAATAATATTAGATAATAGTATTATTATTAGTTATTTTATAAATCAATGTTAAGGTAATTTTCTGTAATATATAATACTGTGATTGAGCAGTAATTAAGAATATTATCATTAGTTATTATTTTATGAATCTATTCCTAAGAATCTTCTATAATAAATAATACCGTAACGATAACGATTAATAATAAAATAATTACTAGTTATTTTAAATAGTATCAATTTACATAAGTACTTCAATTCAGTAATAATTATTTTACTGCTTTCATTCAATTCGTATAGTATTAAATGATAGATAAAAGAAGCTAGAAAATTTAAAAAGATGGAAATTTGGACAGTGAATAATTCCAGAGGAAAATGCCGCGTTTTCCACGAATGGACAAAAGCGGCCAATGATTTCTTAACGAAGCAGCCTCGACTTGGGTTTCGCGAAACATAATTACTTAGTAATATAGTAAGATCTCGTGCCGGTTATCTACGCCACGATTTTCGTTTCCGCTTTCCGGCGTTCGCCCGTTCGTTTTTCGAGCGTGGAATATGGCATTGTCGTAATTCATCGATGCAACGGCTGTTAAGCTGCAAACTACCGCCCTGCAACCCGGAAAAAAGAACCGATCGTAAACGATGCGCCACGTATCTCCGCTGAATGTTGCATTCCATTACAAGGCAGTTCTTTTTCAAAGTGCTGCCGTGTTCGCGCCGGTCGCACACCGCTCAGAAATTCATAGTCAATTCGCAGTTAATTTATTTCGTTAATCCGGCCTGCAATTTTGAGTTCGCTCGGAGAGCGTTTTATTGCTACCGGATCCTTATCGCCGATGAAAGTATCTATTACGGGAGTACATTCGTTAATTTACTGTTCACGGTTCACTTAGATTATGATTTAACTGCCCGTAGCATTTTCATTTTTTAATTGCGAGTTCATTTCTCAGACGATTTCGTTTACAAAATGTTAATGCGAAGCGCACTGTGTTTATTCCCGTTTATTCCCGCGAGTGTCTCGAGTCGGATTAAACAATTTTCGGAGGCTGCAGAGACAGTAATAATAATTTAAATAAATTACTTTTCTAGGTATAGTCGATTTAAAAAATCGATTCATGCTAATGTCATTTCATTTCTCTCTCTCTGTAGTTCTCAAAGCAATGACCAAACTGTATATATTTTTCAGTATAATCTAGTATACTATACAATTTTATACATTTTTATATAACAATTAGAAGAGACAAGATTTCAAGATACGAGACCCATCAACTAGACCACCACGTACAATTCCCACTCCGTTGAACAATTTGTCATACGTAATTATACCTCCGCTAATTTTTATGAGAATATACATAACAGATTTAATACGTTTATAAAAATACATGAGACCGCTTAATTTATACGTATCCAGCGTACGTAAACTTTTATGTTTTTTTTCTTCAGTGCGATCTCGAAAGGCCGAGCTTAAATACTGATTAAGCAGGGCTCGGCGAGCATGTCTTACGGCGATTACCATTTCTACGTCTGCAGAATTCGAGATAACACGTATGCAGACTTGAAAGAAATGTTACAGAGACATCGGGGAAAATTCTATAAGAGAGCGAACGCATGAATAGCGTTATGGTGGTCAGCACGAGCGAAGCGTCCCGCGCGGACGATCCTTGACAACGACGTTTAAGACGTGGGCGGCGAAAGCGCGGGGGCCTCGCGGTGGGAAAAAGTTCGTCGCTCGGCCGCGAGATTTCCTCGTTTGCTTCTGCTTCGTTTTATTCCCTTTTTTTTTTCTTCTTTCCGACGTTTCTTTCGACGACTGTTGCCAGTACATAGCCGAGCCGCCGCCGCCGCCGCGTACACGTACGTTCCGGCCGAGTTTACGGATAGATACATTTCCAGGCGACGCGTCTGGCAGCGAAGTTGCCCGGGAATTGCGGGAAAGGCGACGATGGCCGGGCGCTGTTACTTGTGCCAGCAACTTTCTTTTTTTTTTTTCCTCTCTCTCGCCACGAAAACCGAAAAGACGACCGGGGCTACCGGCGCGCCACTGTCATACGTGGAAAGCCAGCATGTTCTATTAATGCGCACGTGTGCGCTCCCATCCACAGCCGCGATTTTCGTCGTTCCCGTTTTCCCCTTGGCCGGCCTCCTTTTTCCCGTCCGCCACTTCGGCCACTTTGACGTCTTAACGCTCGAACCTTCGGGCCAATCTGTTCTCGATTTTTTAGCAACCTTCGTTTATTTAATAGTGTGGAAGCGATGGTCGAGCGCGAGAATTTTTTCCGTCTTCACGGGGAAAGTTGGGGGAATAAATTTACTTTAGAAATTTACTGTGGACTGTTCTGAATATGGAGATATATTTTTTCATAATTTTACTGTGGTTTGGATATGGTTAATTAATTTTTTAAGAGAACTAGAGGCCTGCGATAACTTATAGTTGGCTGGTAAAAAGAGAAATAATTCAAAATTTATTCCTCTTCTATGGGGAAAGTTAGGCGAATGATTTTTACGCAGAATTGTTCTGCGAACTTTTCCAAATGCGGTAGTATATATTTAGTAGGTAGTATATAGTATAGGTAGTATATATTTATATAAGTTTCAAGTATATCGAATTAATTTTTAAAAAGTACCATTTCTATCGAGAAGCATAATCGTTCTTCAGAAAGAATTTCTCTCTAATCAACGTAATTTCACCTACCATAACCATCCAATACAACTAAAACTACAAAAAAATTTATACTCCACACATCTATATAATTATCACATTAACTAAACAAATACTATTTTCAAAAATTCAACATTCATCCCCAAAAATCGTAAAAGAAATTCCTCTATCTACCATAACCTTGACAATTTTTAATTAGAAAATATTGCAGTAAATAAAAAATCGAGAATATACATTTTGTTAAGCAAGTCTCGGAGCACATTAACCTATTTTTCCTTTTGTGTTTTTGTGGAAAATGGCCGGTTTAGTGTCTGTTGAATGCGGGATAGATTCGAGCAGTCTGCTGTCGCGCGCACGCAATGAGCGCACACCTGCGACGTGCCTATTACCAACATCCCAGCGGTATTAATCTGGCCGGGGCTAATTGTATGTCGATTACAGTGTCGTAACGAGCCACCGATAAATACACGGCGGTCGAAGTGAAAAGTTCCCGTACCGCGGCGGACTTCCCGTGGACGGTCGCCGGTCGCCGGTCGCCGTGCGCGTTTTACGAGCCGAAAAACTGTTGCCGCGAGGCGTTCCATAGACTTCCGTCGGGTCGTCCGCGGTTTTATGGCAACGGGCCGGCCAATTTCGTGGCGCTATCGAACGGCAATTACGCGCGGAGCGCGCGCGTTTGATCTAAGTAATAATTTGTTCTTCCTTCATCCTTTTGCATTTTAAACATCCCAAGAAATCAAAGGTTCCAATATCAGTCTCCATTATTCATCGTTCGTTATAATTATACACAAAATATTCTACTTATTTTCACAATAATACAATAATACAATATCGTCGATTAATAAATTCTACATCCTATTATCTCAATTTCCATATCATTTCTTTCCTTAATTTCTATTTCATTAAATTCGAAATAATATTCAAAAATGAAAGATAAATTGAAATTCTACGCAAGCTATACATTATCGAATTGTTACAAATGCATGGAGGTGAAGGGTTGTCCATAGATTAGATTCTGGAAATAGAACATTGCATTTCGTTCGACAATAGTCAGGGAATGTTTGGCTAAGCTCGGACGCTGCGATTTGGGGAGTTCCTTGGGCGATCGTGGTGGTGGCGAACGCAGGAGGAGCAAGGTTACCGTGTAGCCGAGCGAAATCTCCAAGAATCGATCCATCGAGAGAGAGAGAGAGAGAGAGAGAGAGAGGCCGAAGAGCAAATAAAGAGCAGATGCGGGGAGCGTCTATACAAAACAGTGGAGTTCGGTAGACGTCGTTGGCTGCGACGTATCCGTCGCGAAATAATAGAGAAATGCGACGTCCATTCGATATTTCGCGAGATATAATATTGATACACGTGCGGTCGCTGCGGAGTCTACAAGGCGATTCAAAGTCGACGTCGGGTGTTCCGCGAGATATTATAAACAACGACACATGTTCGTGATGATGGCTTAGAATCGGTATTTTAGGTTTCGATTAAATGCATCGCGACATCATTGTCTTTGATATCTCTGAAAATATTCGAATTTAAAGTGATGGATCTGAAACAGGGTTTATTGCTCACTGTAATAATTAATTACTTCTTAAATTAAAAATTCTTTCTTTCTTCTTTTTAATTAGGATAATATAGATCATAGAGAAATATTCAATTTCGTACGAATATTAACGCGACCATCTGTCGATAAATATTAATATCACTTCCTATCTTTACTTAAAAAAAATATTCCACTTCAGAGAATTAATTTTCGCTTACTATAATTACCCCACCATAAACTACAAAACCGACAATCAATTTATTACTAGTTCATCTCCCACCAACTACGCTGCCAAAAATAACAAATCGACAAAGTTAGAATCAACTGGAGCATTAAATATAGTTATTAATCATCCAAATAAGGTATGCAAAATATTTAATTGTTATTTTCTATGGTGTCTCAAAATTGTTGTTAATGGACACCATGAAACTATAAGCCTTAGAAATCCCATAATAATAGTCATCGCGATCATAATACCCCGCGTTTCTCTTTCTCGCGTCATACGTCACCGGGCCACGTGTTTTGGATCGGTCTGTAGGTATCGAGACGAGGAATAGAGGGTGGAATATGATGCGGTCTATCCAGATATGTGAACGACGCAGATATAATACAGGTACGTACCTATATGGTAGCCAGAGCCGGGATTCTGGCGTGGACGTCTGCCTCGCGATAAGATACGACCGCAGTCCAGTCAGAATCTCTCCGGTTTCGCAGAAAATTCGCGGACTCCCTTTATCGAGTTTCCTGATAAAGTTTCTCTCTCTCTCTTTCTCTTTCTTTCTCTCTTTCGCCCCACCTAGGTCGCAGAACGAAGCGGCGAAAAAAGGAAAGGAAATTAGGAGATCCTGCAGGCTATCGATATTTTCGTCTCGGCGACGCTCGACCGGCTAATTAAATTCGATTGCTAACGCGGTTTGTTAATCGTCGGCCAGCTTACTGGACATCTGGCTACTGAAAATTATGACAGCTCGATTAGGTTCTTCAATTTTTTTTTTGAGTTATTAATTGTTAGAGTTAATTATTGCAGTAGTTAAGAAGCTGTGATGCTTTCATTTTGCTAGCTTGTTGCGTTCATTTATAGTTGTTGTTCATTTTATTTTGTGTATTAAAACAAATGTTATTTTATGGGATCGGTAATTTATTGGCTAACTAATATTAATATATAAATAGTGAATGTATATAGTAATTTTGATAAGAATAATTTAAAAGTTATAGATGGTGAATATTGATCAAATAATTGATAAATGTATCTTTAGAATTTGTAGAATTGTGAATGAAAAATTTAATAATTGTAAGATCCATGAACAAAGTGTCAAAAGAAATTGCAGCTTCGCTAAATTAATTGGAGTTCGTCTTTATTGAAGTTATCTCTGTTTGATAAAAATTAGGATGAAAAGGACAAGAATCAATTATATACTGTAACATACAAATGGCAAATTTACGCTATTAGTAGCTACTGACAATTATTTAGAAAATTACCAAAATTGCCGTACCATTTTCATCACAATTACTATGATTACAATCTTCTCGATCGCACTAATTTTTTTAAAAGGGAAAGGAATTTTATATTTATTGTGTGCTCGCATCTACTTAAATATTTAAATATTACTAACAAGAGAATAAAATTTGATTCCTACTCAAAGGAACGTATGAACATTCATACCTAACATCTGATTGTTACAAATCTCCATCGCGAGCCTGACTCGTACGGCAAGGGGTTAAAGGGGTCCGCCGAGTCATCCCAGATCAGAGAACACGCAATCCATCGAAGAGAACCGTCACAGTACATGGAATCAAGGAGGGGGAAACAATGGCCGGTTCCCGATTACAGGCGTTTTCAAAGGCACCGTTCCGCGACAAAAGCCGTGGCCGAAAAAGGATCGGTAACACGGTTGCATCGCTGCCGGATCTATCGGTGATTCTGTCGCGGCGACGCCGCGCCGGACAAAACAGCAATCAATAAAGACGAAGTTAGGAGATCCGTACCGGGCGGATTCCTTCAATCAAATTAGGAACATCAAAGTAGCCAGCAAAGCGAAGGAGAGAAGAGGGAACGACGAGAGTGTGAGAGAGAGAGAGAGATAGAGAGGGACAACGGTCTCTCCTCGGCATTCCTCGAGGGGTGGAAGCTGGGAATTAGCCTCTATCTCCAGAATCCGAACCCTCGAGACAAAGAGGAAGCCCGCGGCCCCCTCGTACCTTCGCTGATACCGTCCGTCATCTTCCAAGGATCGCGGCCGCGCACCAGGACTTCTCTCTGCTTCCTGATGCCAGGGGCTTTGTTAAAGAATCGCTCTCGTGGGCGTGGCCTTCGATAATTCGTCTTCCATCGGACCCGCTCGACTACGCTTGTCCTCGGCTATCAAAGCCGACCTTGCACTTTGCCGTTTCAACTTCCACGGCGCTATAGACTTACGCGCGTTGCTTCTGCGCTCGCGGCTCGCACTTTTTATCGGTCTATGGGGTGCGGGGAAATTTTTGTATTTCTGCGTATTTATATGGGGTGCCATGGGTATTTATATAGGATGTTATGGATATTTATATAGAGCGCCGTGGGTATTTTTCTACAGCGGAAAATGGGAACGAAATTTTATGGAAATGATGGCTCGAAAATGGTTGTTATCCCTTTGCATTCGAATGGTGACTTCGAGGTATTGCTATAATTGTTTTGTCAGGTTTCAAAATTATTTTTATAGCAGTAAGGGTTAGATTTAAGAAATTGTTAAGGTTATATAATATAAAATACACTCAAAGATATTTTCGATTTTCTTCTCTCAACGCAAGCCATTAACAATAATTAACACTTTATCGACCGGATGCCTATAAATCGGCTTTTACTAATTTTATATCACAACAACAAAATTGAAAATTTTTTGTTATTTAGATTTATAATTTAAAACTACTCAATTAGTATAGCTCAACACTATACATTATAGCTTTTAATAATTTTATGTTATATGTGTCAGATTGTACAACCGTAAGCTTCAATATTATTATATAATTTCTTAAATATTAAATATCTATCGCGATTAATAAAATAAATAAGATCGAAGTAGAAACGAAAATTTAACATTGACCTAAATGGTCGGTAAAGTGTTAACAAAATCTCTCTTGTCACTTAAATTCCGAAAAGAAACTAAAACCCAATAATTGATAAAAAAGTGAAAGAAATAAAACTACCATTTCTCAGAAACATTAAAAAATCTTTCCTCCGATTTAACCAACAACATCCACCAATACATATTCATAATATAACATATTCATATATTCGTCACTGAAACAGTGCCTAAATAAAAATATACATCAGCTGCTATAGTATAGCGTTCGAGACAAGAACATTCATGCCGCGTGAGATGGGCATCGAGAAAAAGAATGGCGGACGTGTTACATTCGTCTTGCATCGTCGTGTTCGACGTAACGTCAATGATCGAGGACTCGATCCGCGTAAAAATGTAATGGCGGTGTCCGCGAAGAAGCGGGCAGAAAAGAGCGGCGGCGCGTTCGTCGAAATAGGAGAGCTGGCGTAGGATCGCGCGGAATTGAGCCGGCGAGAGGACATCTTCCTTGGGAATCCGCGATCTCGTTCGCACCGAAAGGACGCGGGCACGGCCGATGTTATCTGGTAATTGCTCGGCGCGGAGTAATCAGAATGAAAAACTCCCGGTCTGTTTGATCTTCTTCCACACGCATGGCCACTTGACGAGGCAAGAGCGGCAGCTACGCGAACTTCCCGGCAATCCTTGCGAATTCGCTGTTCGCGTGAGGTATGTGGTGCGTGCCGTCATTGCTTATTTATTTATTTATTTATTACGGAGCGGCGGCTATCTCTCCCTCTCTCTCTCTTCTTCTCTCTCTCTCTTCTCTCTCAGAGCTCGGTTAGCCGTGGATATTTATTCGTCGGCCCTCCCGCCACGGCGAATCGCAGATCCCGCGGTAGAATCGACGTCGCGGGTTTACATATAATTACGCGTCCGTACATGTCAGCGAAAAGGAAACCCGTCCGCGAGAGCCGGCAGCTGCACGCCCGTGAAATTCGTTCTGCTCCTCTGACACTGGAATTGCTGGGAAACTTCATAAATTACACCGTGATTCACCTATGAGGCGGCGTGTGTTCTAACCGGCGTTCCGCTCGTCTCTTTCGCGCGCGTGCACCGGCCGTTTTGCGGATGGATCGAATCCGCGAGCCTGGGAGAAACCCGAGTCCCTTTGACACGCTAATTTAGTCGTTTTAATAACGCCGCGTGTGCCCGCCGGTTTAACTGTTCGCGTTGCTTGCCCCGACCAGGTGAGATTTATTAGGGAAATGGCTCGCGGAATGTGCGACGTTCTTCATCTGCGATTTATTTCGAAGCTGGGTTCATTGGACTTTGTTTGTTATATCTATAATTTATATATCGGTCGATCTATGTTATTGTTATATAGCAAAAGGTTAATTCAATGTTTAAATATTAATGAAAGATGCGTAGAGTTTAACTATGTATTGAAACTATTTAGTAGCTTCAAATCTTTGCGACGAGTCTGACGTGATTAGGGCAAAAGGTGGAACGGCCGAGGACTTTTCTGTGATTACGAAGGAATATTGATGGAAATTATATTTATATGTTAATCATAGTAAATTTGCGGTTTTTAGTTTAATTGATAAAGGTTCGATAGTTAGCCCCGACGGTGGGATTACGACCGAAAGGAAAAGGACACTCGTAATTCATCTGGCAGCGCCGCCGGAGAACGTTTTTAGGTCGCGTAGTAAGCAGGAGGAGGGGGGGTGTCTGGATGCTGCCGCATCGATCCGATACATCACGGGGGCATTTACATCCCCGCCGAGAGCCACCCTCTCGCCTCGCCTCCCGCGCCAACCCCCGCGCGGTCCCTTTCCCTCTCGCCAGTCCGCTTTTTCCCGATCTTCCCTTTCTGTTCAGCACAGCCGGTCCCGGGGCCACCGTCGAGGGTGGTTTTCCCCGTGCCGGACGCTTATGCCGCCACTTTCCCGCGGAGCGCTTGCGCAGCGAACCCTCTCCCCACCCCCCCTCGCCGCTTCTCCGCCGTGTAACCCACCCCCCACCACCCCATCGTCGAACCGACCCCGCAATTCTCAGGCTGAAACAGCCGACCCAACCCCTCGCAGCCGCCGTCGCCGCGCGTCTTACCCTTCGCGCTGCCTTCGCCGGCGATGCAACCGGCCATTGTCTACGCGTCAAATCTCGACTTGGCTCGCCTTTCCCGCCATGTTTTTTAACGCGATGCCTCTCGGGGTCACGTGCCGGCCGATCGCTGGAAATCGAATTTTTCCTATTGCAACTCGCGGATCGGCTTTTTTTTTATAATCGCTTCCGGAAACGTTAAGAAGTTATGTCATTTATTAACTAAATTTTGCTGTCCGCAGTATATTTTACAATCCTAATATTCGAAATAAATGCTAATGAATCCTAAAATTCGAAATAAATCCTAATAAATCCTAAATTCGAAATAAATCCTAATAAATCCTAAAATTCGAAATAAATTCTTTATAACACATGAAATTGAACACTAGAACGCAATTCCCATAAGAAATCAAATCTTCACAATTCCAATCTTCATATAGCAGGCAAAATAATTTTAAACAATTAACAAAACTTTAAACACACTTCGCAGGTGATTCACTAGTCCACGTATCCATCGTACAGTAATATAAATTTCCAATCGCGTTAAAAATTGACGGTATGGGAAAATAAGGATGTTATGGTGTTCGGTGCACGTGTCGCGCGAGGACACACGCGGCGAAACGATACCGAAAGATTTTCCTCGTCCAGCCGCGGTTAAGATCCGCTCGCGGCGATAACGTTGACGTTAAGCGTAATAAAGCAGCGGTAATTGCCGACGCAAAGTTACGGCTGCGCCTACTCATTAGCACCCGGCGAGGCTACTGCCTTAATTAGTAAACCAAAGGAGGGCCCAGCCAGCGCTCGAGCTACTCGCGTTCCGTATAAAAGTCTCGCTTAATGGACGCCCGCGATACTATTTAACAGATGAATTTTCATATGGCCGGTGCCTATGACTTACGACGAGTGTGCGCGCCTCAACGCCCGCGGGGGTGGAGCCTCTTAATTCTACCGTTTGGCTTTGTAATCATCCCTTATCTGCTATCCAGCACGAAAACGTAAAGACTTCGTTGTAAGCACGGCTTTATCGTTGAAACTACAGTGGAATTAGCTAGTAGATCGTGACAGTCGAGATCAGACAATCAACACCTTGCGCCACGATTTATTTCAGGTAGACTTTGTTACTAATAAACTCCTCTGTCAGACGGGAAATTTATATTTATTATATACCAAGTCTTACTTCAATGTTTAAGGAATAACCCTTTACGATGGTATATCTACTCTCAGCCGTCAAAGCTATTTATTTATTTATTTTACTTTCTTTATTTGTACGTAAATTTAAATCCTATTTTCTACTCAATCCTTGAATAATAAAATTAATTTCTACGTAACCATTGCATAATAAAATATACCAAACTTGCAATTATGTCTTGTTAAGCATCGTTTATTCAACGAAAATTAATTCGATAGTACAGGGCAAAGGGTTAATCGAGTACTTAAAAATTTCCTTGCACGTTAAGCTGTCATTAAAATACGTAATATAAGTAGCCAGTAGGTACTATAATTAATTGTACTGCAGTAACTGCAGTTTAGGCTTACGAAACGTTAGGGCACTTATGAACGGCGTTGCTGTTTCATTCACGGAGCGAGCTCGCGTCGGAGGAAGCCAGCCGGCTCGATTCAATCGGAGTCGCAGCTTATCGCCGATCGTAACTCGAGCCAGGCAAAACGACTTACGGGGAATTAAATGTGCTCGCTGTCGGAAAAATTCTCTTTCCCGTTTTCTTAATTATCCACGGCGGGGATCGGCGAGACGCGTAGATTCGCCTACCTAATCGGACCCGGTGCGGTGAACGATAATTAATGCCGTTCCCCTGCGCGGGTTTTGATAAAGCTCGTGACGATGATGTGTTCATCGTGCGCGAGGAAATTCAAATCCTTGTGCACGCTGGAAAACAGGGGGAAACGGGAACCGCGTGTAACCGTGACCATCGTCTATGGGGGGAAAACTCGGGATCGATCTACGCAACGCGTGGGCTAGGATACAACTCGTTTAGTTTCAATATTCCGCGTAGACGAATAAATATTTATGCTGTTTATATTTCCTTGACTTGTTGCCGCGGAAATGAAACGCGATTTGCATGCTTACCGCGGTCTTAATTACCTCGGATGATGCATGGGAGATCTGTTTGCCTCGTTACAAATTTCATTTAATTGTTATTGTTATTATTACTTTATGTTATAATATACTGTTGCTTTTATATTATTCATTTTCCACATCGAGAAGATTGTTTCGCGTCCGATAAAATCGATGCTTTCGAGGGGTCTCTTTAAATATTATTTGAACTAGTTTAAATGTTAATAATCTTATAAAAATATATATCATTGTATTGGGTAGAGTTCACAGAATTTTTCTACATAGGAATCATTCCTGTAACTTTTATATATCAGCCAGGATCAATTTTCAAAATTAGCTTTCGACTCGTTGACTATCTCGTCGAATTAAAATCGTAATTATAAATTATTATCTATTTTATATATTTATTACATATATTAAATCCGCAATTTCCAGTGTACTATAGTGAAGTTAGCTTCGCTGGTTTCAGTGTCATCAATCAGACAACTTTAATTTCGCGTGATATCGCCATTGAAAAAAAAGTGAAAGTCACAGGGGAGTCGGTTCGCCAGTGGTCAGACTATCCGGGAACATAATTTTAAGGAAATGTTACCCGAGGGAATTCATGCGTTTCGGTACATTGTCTCGGCCGATTCGGTTTTTGTTCCGGTTCAGGGTAAACGAAATCATCGATAGTCGATGGTCGGGGGGGGCGCGCGCGCGCGGTGCTCGGGGGTGGTGGGGTCGATCAGCTAGACGTAACCTCTGATCTCCGGTTGCTCCGTCTTCGTCTCGCCGGCTCGACAGGAAAACCGGGGGCGGGGGGTGGTGGTCTGAGTGGTCCCGGTTTAACCGACTGGCGTTTCCGGCGACGTATCGCGCGGTCCTATCGTATCGATATGACGGCCCTGAGGGTCGCCCGAAGTAAAATCATTAGTAATGCGATTGTGGCCGCCCCACGGCCACCATTTCCACGTCCCCCGGACAAACGTTTCGCCGAGTGTGTCTGCGGGCCTTTGCAAAATTCGTGGGGTCGGCCGCGATCGATGTTGATAAATCAAACATCCTCTACCGTTTGTTCTGTACCTTTCAGCTCCAACGCATTTCCCGATTTTTTTTAATAATTTTCATCTTTTCTCGGAGATATTCGTATCTCGTTCAGATGTTCGATTTTTGATACAATCGTCCACTCGATGTAACTTCGTCGAATAAAATAGAATAATAATTCAACTGAACTCAGTTTTTAGTATAGATTCTCTAGATTAATTTTACTAACTAATTTACGCTTTTTCAGAGTCATTGAGGACGGCGCTTTATTTTTTTAAACATGATTTTTCCTGTAAAAGAGTCGGCAAAGTGTACGTGTAAGTTTAGCAGATTTAGACACCTCCACAGGACTTGAACAATTTTTCTAGAGGTTCATACTACAACGATCTCAAAGATTAAAGCTTCCTCTTTCCAAAGAGCTATCAAAATTCAACGTACGATTTTTTCCTGTAGAATTATTCCACTTTGAATGTGAGGTAATTCAAACAGCCTACCGAAAAATCGATATTTTAACCCTTAAATAAATAAATTTTGTTTTAGGTCAAGTATTACCCAGCCTCGGCTTTTATGCGACCACTAAATCCTCATTTAGTCCTCCCATTTTTATATTATATTCTATGAAGTCATTATTCATACAAACGCGAAGGAAACGAGAGAAAAATTCGAGCGCCGTCTCCAAATCTCCCACAGCGAAAATCGAAGTATTTTCGCGAGACGAGTGAATAAAGATGAATAATCGAGTCGCCGGGGCGTTGACGAAACCGCCCCGGAAAAAATTGTATTGACTCTGCTTTTGTAACGAGGTCGAGGAATGTTGGTCGAGCGTCGTGGAAATCTGAAGGAACGCGGAAGGGTGGCCCCGGGACGAAGTAGATTCGCCGTCGATTTCGGGGGTTGTTGTGGTCCCGCGAGGCGCGGCGGGGCGTCCCATCCCTCCAGCGAGACTAAACGTCGACGTTTCCTTTCCCCCGGCGTTCTTTTCCACCCCCACTCCCCTCCCCGTCCCCTCTCGCGCGATATTCCGTTTCTACGTCTGGAAATCCCTCGCGGCGCTCACTCAATCATACGCTATTTGTGTCGCAGCGAGTACTCGCCGCAAGAAAAGCCGTCCATCCAGCAAGAAACTCACCCTTCCATCGCCCTGTCACTCTCCCGCGTCTCTCTCTCCCCCCCCGTTCACCCCCCTCCGCACCTAATCGCTGTTTTGCCGCAGCCGCCGTAGGATTTTCGCTCCGCGCGGTAATCCGATTTCGATCCGACTCGACGATCGATATTTACCCCCTGAATGGGTTAATAAACGCTTCGCCTCTTTCTGCGAGGGTGTTCATCATCCCTTGGAAAACATCGACTATTTATTCGCTTAAGTATTTTTCTTGTACGCGTCCCTCTAATCGCCTCTACAACAACCTAAACACGTATTTAAAGACATAAAACCATCCCTTCTGACAAAACAATTTTCTAAAAATTTATTTAAAAAGCATTCTAAAGAATCCAGACGATTTATCCGATAAAGCGTTCACGATTTCCTTTTAATGAATTGTAGTTTTAATTTTCGTGCCATTAGGAAGTCCAAGGTTTCCGTATTAATTCATTTATATATTCAGGATTAAGCGCAATGCGAGGGAACAATTATATCTGGCATTTCTCGCTGCTGACTGATTGCCCGCCTCGAATAATCATGCGCCACTGCCGTAGAAATATTTCCAATTTAATTGCAACCGGCGGTTCGTTCATTTATCTCCGCGGAGATTGGCTCGTTGCTGGAGAAGAAGCGACGGCGGTGGTGCGCCGCGTATAAAGAAACGGAATGAAAAGCAGGAAACGTGTTACGCGAAAATTCGAAACACGTCTGGCGACCCTTTCATCCGGCAAAAATGGCTGATGTCGGGGAACAATGGCGGACGGCGGCGGGGGCGAGAATGCCCACCCGCCGCGGGGTTCATGAATTATACAAGTTACACGGGTTCCCTCGTTTCGATCTGGTACGTCGTTAATTATAAGTGAAACTTACACCATTCAATTACTCTATATTAGAAGAAAAAAAAAATAGTCTAATTAATCTGGACGCTTACGTGTCGAGATTAATTACACGAAAATGTAAATAACGCGGGCATTAAAATTCAGCAGTCGTAAAACTCCGGTACGAAGTAAACCGATACTTAGTTGGAGTTCCGTGTTACACATAGTTCGCGTTCGTTCGGTAGCTTCTTGAAAAGGATATAGACATGTTCTAAAAGGAACATAATACCTTGCGTGCAGTGCCTCAGCTCCAGATCCGCCGGTTTATTAAGACATGGTGTATTGCTCATTGCCTATGCAGAGTACTTCTCAATTTTCTCTACGAATTATCGCAGAAACGCTCGGCGATTCAATTTCGCCCATCCGCGACTATTTAATTACACTTCTGCTAACAATTATCTAAAGTAGGGACCGCTCTAGCGATTATTGTAATCTACGATTAACAAAACGTTACGAAACCGATCCATGTGGGAATTCATATGGTATTTGATTTCACTCAAGTTAGAGATAGTTAAATTTGACTTGAATCAAGTTGTAGATAGGTGAACTTGATTAAAATCAAGTTGGAGATGGCTTAACTCGATGTAAATCAAGTTCGGGACAGTTGAACTTAAACTTACACTTGACATGAGTCAAACTGAAGACACACACTTGATCTGGGTCAAGTTGAGGCCACGTATACTTGATTTGAGTCAAGTTGAGGGTTTTATACTTAATCAGAGTCAAGTTCAGAACACGTATACTAGATTTTAGTCAAGTAGAAGACACATATACTTGATCCAAGTCAAATCGATAACAGGTATGCTTGATTTGAATCAAGCTAATTGCAGTTGCACTTAATCTAAGTCAAATCAAGCTAAATTAATATTAACTCAATCTATATTTAATCTCAGTCAATTATAAAGTATTTAAACTCTGTCTCAGTCATTTTACACCCCGTCAAAACGCTAACCAACCAGCAACTCAAACGAAATCACATCCTCGTGAAAATAGTTGCTTACCACACTCCCCAAACAACGAAGACGTCAGCCCAACCCTTCTAACCCACTCACCGCCTAACCCAGACAACCAACAGGTAACCGCGCCGTGGCCAGCATCGTCCGAAATTAAAATAAACGTTCGATGCGTCGGGGTCGGTACCTCTGATCGAGAAAAATGTCTCTCAATTTCGAGTCCGAACTTCCACGTTCCTCCTTTTTCTCGCGGAACAGAAGCCCGTTCGCGATATCCGAAAAGAGATACGGTCCGGCGCTGGTGGGTAGCCGTCGAGAACGGTGGAGAGAAGAGGACGTAAGAGGGCGGAGGGTGATATTATTTATGGGACGGTCGAATGGTGGTGCCGGCGTGCCATGCATAGACAGCACCTCGTTCCGACCGGCAAACGAATGGCTCGTTTTCTGTCCGCAAATGTACGGAAATGCCGGTCGAGAGCTATTTCTTAATATTCGCCGATATCGCTGGATCCCCTGCCCCCCCCACCCGCGGGGGAGGGTTGAAACGTGCCTTTTGTACGTTTCCATAGAAACCCGATGTCGCTGCGATTCCGTGGACCGCGTTTCCTCGATCATGCGACTGTGTTCCCTTTTTCTGCCCCCCCGATCGACGGCTCACCAAGATTTCCTACATGTAGGGTTGTTCTGCCGGAGATTAATCCTCCAGGAATACTGTTCTATAGCTCTTCGTCTGAAATATTCTCTGATCGAACGGTAATGGAAAAGATAATAGGCTGTTCTTAATTGGGATCCGCGTTTCTAGTTAATAGTTCGTCGTAATAAAAATTGTGTTCCTCCCAAGACAGTAGCTTGATAGTAATTTTATTCCAGCAAGTTGTTTTGAACTTGGCAGGGCTTGTGATGTAAAGTAGATGATTTTACTTTATTTTAGACTATTTAAATAATATAGGATTTGTACTGTGTCAAGTTGAAGACACTTAGCTTGATTTGAGCCAAGTTATATTAAACTAAACTTTATCTAAGTCAAGTTATATTAAGCTAAACTTGATCTAAGTCAAGCTATATTAAACTAAACTTGATCCAAGTCAAGTTTAATATGACTAAACTTAATCCAGTCAAGTTTGATAACACAGAACTTCACCTGAGTCAAGTTTGATATCGCTGATCTTGATCTGAGTCAAGTTTGATATCACTGAACTTGATCTCAGTCAAGTTTGATATCACTGAACTTGATCTAAGTCAAGTTTGATCACAGTAAACTTGATGCCAGTCGTTTTTTATAAATTAAATTAAACCTGTGTAGAGTTTGAATCCATCTGAACTTAAATTGACTCAAGTTATATGCAGTTGAACTTGATCTGAATCAAACGAGGCCCAAGTGAGCTCTATTTAAGTCAAGTTAGGATCATCTTCGTTCAACTCAAATCATATTCTAACTTGTAAAACTTTCTTCAACTTAATTCACAACTTCCTACGATCTATATTATAATACACAGACCAATAAAAAAGTCTGTCCATATATTTCTCCTCAAAATATTTTTCTATCAAATACTCCAGGAAAGAAATCAAAATCCAGTCATTTTACCTGATTTGACAGTTCTCTGAATCAACATTCACACAATCCTTCCTACTCTCCCAAGGCCCCCTGAAACGTTCCGAAGCGAATTGCCCACACAATGTTAAGTTCCGAACACGTTCCACAATATCCACCCCCGCGCTCGCGCGCGCGCGCGCGAAGTAACCACCTTCGAGTCGTTGAAATGTAGCAGAGGGTGGCGAGCCCCGATGCGGACGGATGCAGCTTTCCACGAGAGCTTTTACGAGTCGCATATGTGACCGGGGCGTCTCTTTCATCCCTCCGCTTTATATTCCTGGCACCGTGCGCCGCCACCGGCCCCTTCGCGCGAACCCGAAGAGGAACGAGCCCGAGGTAGCCGCCACCCCTCTTTTTCGGGCGGCCGCGGGACCAGCCCGAGAAATCTTTCTTCATATTCGCTGGGGAGTGATAGTCCGACATAACGTAACAAATTTCCACGGGGGGCTCTCCTCCGAGGGTTGCGCCACCACCGCCGCCGCGCACCCTCCCGTCGATCGCGCATTTAAATTGTTCCGCGCCGTTTCTTTTCTCGTTTTCCGTGTAGAAGCGGACGAGACCCCTCGGCGAGACTACCTCTCGACCCGGAGTAACACGTCGGACGACCGCCACGACCGTCCTGGGACCGATCCCGCCCACGCACAATTTACAGTTTCACATTTTATTCCCATCGCGCGTCCCGTGGACTCGGGAATCATCTTTCTCACCACGGCCGAGTCCCATACCCCTTGCCAGAGGATTCGATACAAAATCATTGCAACGTTTACGCCGATCCATTAATTTTCATTACTAATAATTTTGATTTTTAATTTCAAGTAACACGAAGACTTGGCATGCAATTTCAAGTCTTGTATTGTTCAGTCTAAACATTTATTGTTATTCTAAACTATTGGGATAAATTATTTTTTTCTAAGATTTAGGGGATGTTAAAGGATCTAAGGATCTATAGTTTTACGATTGGGTACGTTTTTTTAATTTTGTCCGAGTATTTATTTCTTATCAAATAAATACTTAATTTGTATTTTTAAAATTATTAATCAATTTACTTTACTTCAACTAACATTTTATTGATTTCTTCATTTGTTTTATAGTAGAAGTTTGAATCCTTTTTAATTAAATATCTAAAACATTAATATTCTAAAATAAACAATATTTACACAGAAAAATAATTTCTAACAATATTGCCATAAAAAATTGTCATTTTACATGAAAAATAATTTCTGTCGCCATCACTTCATGGTGTTGTCTTTACAGGGAATTAGATTTACAAGAACATGCTACCTGGTCTATAGCAATGAGTATACCGATGCCAGTAATTTTTCCAGGGAGATTTCGTGAATGTCGCAACGGGAGGAACACGTGGAGGAAAGTTAGGCGTTAGAGCCGAGCCCCATTGAGCCCCGGTCCGCGCAAGAAACGAGAGGGAGCCCACGGTCACTTCGATTAATACTTTATCGATTCGACGCGGCGCGAGTCGGTCCACGGCAAAAACTCCATTGCGGAGATGCAAACTACCAGGCGGGATGGGCGATCAACGAAGAAATTGGTGGTTTTTGCCACGGGCGAGCCAATCTTTCTGTAGCGTCATGCTGTGTAATTTGAAAGTAGGTGTTAAATGTATTTGTCACGCTTCTAACAACGCTTTAAGGTCTCTCCCGCCCCTATGGTTCCGCTGCTCGCCGGGCAACGCGGTGCCTTAAAACGCTACCGAAAAATTCAGTGCCGGAGTCGAGTGAACCGGCACAGAAATTCCATCTTGCATAATCCGCGCTTACGTGTTCCATCTGTGAAACGTTTTCATTCATGAATAACAATTTACGGCGTCCTTCGACACGGTCGAATTAAATTTTAAGCGTTTCGATTAAATCGGAAGCGTTTTATGTCAATTAGAAAAATTGAGATCGCGAATGAAGTAGTTTATTTAATTTAATCGATCTCTGTTCGGTAAAAATAAAAATTTAATTAATTTAGAATTCAAAGAATAAGAATCAATTATTTTCTGTAACAAACAAACAACGAATTCCCATCATTTGGCCATCGATGATCATTTGCGAAATAATGAAGTTTTGTCATGAGGACGAATTATGGGTTAATTGGTCCGACGAATCCTCTAATTCCCGATCCCTATGGGACAATTGAGAGCCACTGCCGGTTCCGGTTTATTAATTTCGTAAAAACTGTAGGACGCACGTTCACCGCCTTTTTCATGATTTAATTAGTTACCATCGATGGGGGCTGGCCACCTGGTCGAAGGGGGGACCACCATGGGGACTCTCTCTCTCTTTCTCTCTGGAACCCCGGACGTAACCTCGGAGTCTAACGACGTGGAACACTCTTGTTCTTCGGGCAAAGTGCCGGTCGCGGTTCCGTAACGCGTTAAATTTATCGACGAGGAAGTTTCTTCTTCGTCTCATTATTCACGTAAATCGATCTCTCTATCCCCCGGTCTTCGTGCCGAACGAATCGGCCCAGATCGACTCCACCGTGAACCCAACCATGACCTCCTTGAACATCGCGGGGGCCATCTTTGAACCCTGATCGTTGCGTCCAATCCTTTTCCAGCCGTGGAAAAATCTCCGCCACCGTGGAACATTGTTCTAATCACGGTGTAGCTTTAATGGGGAAGTAGTGAATATTAAAACATTTGTATTATATTAAATTATATAAATTGTATTATTATACTGTATTAAATGATTGTAACAATAGCTGGATTTAATTTATTTAGATTATATGGAGTTTTTATCGGAATTGAATTTTTAGATTTATTTCTTGCACTGAGGAAGAATAAAAATTGCTATAAATACATAATATGCAATATTAAGTTTTGTATTCCTTTTATAATAATTGCGATGGATGGAATTAAATTCTACTTGTATTAAATTTTAATAGATCTTCCTATGTTAGAAAATTTTTAAGAATTTTACTCACTAAAAGTGTATCCAAAATGGATGTTTTAGTTGCATCTGTTGAGACAAGTATTTCCATTGAATATTTAATAAATTTTCAAAGGATTACCTTCTTCGTATTACATAGAAATTTAAAAACAAGCTACTGTATTGAATGATCAAACAATTTACCAATAAATTAGTCACGATTCTATTAAATTCCATACATCGAAAAATTCCTTTTCTATTTTACATATTGATTTAATAAAATTTAATAAAATTCTACGAACTGGAAAAATCGAGTAGAATATTACACACTGGAGAAGTCGAATAAAATCTCCCTGAATAAAAGGGAATTAAATCGAATTTTTCCGTGATATTTTTACGTGGCGCCACAATTTCGATTTGCAAATGTAAATTTTTGAAGAAGCGATTTATTTATCCGCGAGTGAATAGGTGATCGTCTCTCGAAAAATCACGGTCGATTGTCGTCGGTGGGCACGTCGGCCGTGGTCCGGTCTCCGGCCGCGCCGAGTTGTTTCACACTTTCTCACTTGTCAGGTGGGCGGGACGGATCGGTAATTAGTGTGAAGAAATTGTGGCTTCGAGGGTGACGAGGCAAGCACGAGTTCCCGCGCCACGTGAACAAGTCTGTCGAGACGGTCCCAGAGAGTTCTTGCCTCTCCGCCTCGACTTAGTTGTTTTAATCGAATGGAATTAGTTAATATCCCCGTGCACTTTTCCCTCGCCCTTCTTCCTTCGTTCTCACCCCCCTCCCCCCCATCCTCCCTCGAGCGCAGCATGATCGAGACGCTGCGATCACGAGCTTCTTCTCGGTTTCCCGAATTTTTTCCACCGTGTAATTGGTCGGTTAAGAAATTTATTAACAATTTATAACGATGCTGATACAGCGTTGGAATTTTACAGAAATGATTAATCTTGTTACAGATGGTGTTGGCGGGACGTGTGGCGATAAGCGCGTGATTTATATGCGCTTGATGCATCGTGCAGCTTCTTTAGCGGAGATGAGAGCAGTATGTAATTAGTTTTCTTTGTTTATTGGAATATAATTGAAAATTCGATAAGGGAGAGTAAATGTTTTGAAGGAAATGAATCGATTCGGTAAAATGAATTTCTAAATATTCAAAATGTCAGAATATTAAAAAGAAAATCGTAGGACTCTTTGAATCGAAGTATTATAGTTATTATTACAGTATAGAAGATGCAAAATATAAATTAACAGAGTGAATTATAAGGAATACAAATCAAGATCTATTCCCTGTTTTGATTTCACATATTATAATATACATATATTCACAATAATTACAAAAACAAAGGCATCAGTAAAGTCTCAATAATTCCAAAAATATATTTTTAAAGAATTACCAAAAATCATCAAATAATTCACTAGAATTCTTATTCAACAAAACCAGAGCGTTTCTCAAAAATCTGCCGTCTGAGAAACAATTTATCCAGCATCTCGAATGCACTTCATAATCTACAGATGCACTTCCACGGTTCGCTATCCACGTGGAAAGTGGATTGTTTCGCCTTAAAAATAAAAACGGAAGAAACGACGAAACTTTGCGATAAGAATCTAATATGAAATGCCGGGCTCCATAATCGATCGATGCAACTTTCATTAGGCAAGTCGCCACGGCGGGCATTGTGTTTTATTATGGCTGCACGCGGTCATTCAATTGACCGTGACGAAATACTTTCCCTTAATTGAATAATCAACGGTTAATCAAACGGCTCGGGCCATTAAGATAGCGATCGGGCCGGGGCTCCACTTAGCGCGGCAAACCGGCCGAATAGCGAGTAATTATTCACGCAGTCGTCTGAATAATTGCCCGGGAAAATTGAGCCCGTGCCTCCGCTCCGCGGCTCGTTTTATTAATTGCGACACGTTTTCGGGGTAAGCGACCGCCACCGTTCACCGGCTTCTACGCTCCATTGTTCGCCGCCATTTTGTAATTGGGTCCGCGTTACGGAACCTTAACGCTGAATTAGGATCCGACGCGAGCCCGTTCGATTTTTAATTCCGTTCGTTGACTCGTTAGTCCGTCACTGATTAGAAATTAGTCATAATGGGCACTGAGATTGCGAGAAATTGGAAATAATTATTATTATACCACCATCGATTTTCAAGATATTTAAAAGACAACGCCGTGTCAGAAATTCGTACAAAGTTCTATATTTTGTAATTTGTTATTATCATTGTCAGATGCAATTATTTTGCTTAGATTAAACTTATAATTAGTTCGAATCGAATGTTACAAGTTTTAATGAAATTCGCAGCATTTAAATTGATTTCGACGGGTTTGAATTGAATTTTAGATATTTAATGTTAGGTTGAAATGATTATATTTAAATCGAGCCTGAAATGTTTTATTTAAATTGGAATTTCATTTATATTGAGTCTGAAATGATGATTTATACAAGACGGTAGCATTTAAATTGAGGCTGAAATGTTTTATTTAAATCAGTAGCAATTGAATAGAGTCTGTAATGTTTTATTTAAATTAGTAACAATTAAATTGAGTCTGAAATATTTTATTTAAATTAGTAACAATTAAATTGAGTCTGAAATATTTTATTGAACAGATCGAGTCTCAAATATTTTATTGAAATCAGTAACACATAAATAATTTACTAAATATTTTATCTAAACAAATATCATTCAAACACAATTTAAAACGTTTCACTTAAACTCGAAGCACTTTAATCCAGTCCGATTTAAACGAAATTTTTATCACCAAAAATAAAACGTTTCATTTGCATTGGAGATATTCTCCAGATATCCTTGCGATGAATAAAAGAAGAGTGACAAAATTCGGAATAATTTTTGCAGCCGGACTCGGGACACGATTTCCCATCGCGAGTCGATCTAACGAGGACATTTTCTTCTCAGGTCGCGTATATTCATCGGATCAACTGGTCGCTGGATCGTCGTGTAGAGAAGATTAGATCGAAGAATGCCCGGTTAAGTAAGAAGACGTTCGTGAAGAAGAAGAAGAAGAGTCAGCGACAGCAGCGGAGGAGGAGGAGGTGGAGGAGGAGGAGGAGGTCAGGAACGCGGAAAATAGAAGGGACGAGAAACAAATCGTAATGATAGGTGGAGGGGCAAAGAAGCAGAATGAATATTGATCGCGAGATACCAGTTTCTGATCCGGCTATTCGCGTTACAACGCTTTTTCCAGCGGCGCGGATACGGGGAAAATGTTCCCATGGCGGTGAGAGGGAGACACATCGAGCGGCCCGCGTCGCTCGATCCGTCGTCGCTCGATCCATCCGATTCCCGATCGGTCGGGATCAGAGGCGGTGGTACGATGTCCATTACCGGGGGAAAAAACGTGCCAGAAGGGAAACCTTCTTGCCTTCCAACGCAAGAACACGTTTTCACGATTTCTCGGGGACCTCATATTCGCGGGACAACATTTCATTAAAACCCCGCTGCTGGGAACTCGGCGCGGGACAGCTGTTGCTCGGTGGCTGCTCAAATTCCACGGCATGTCGCAGTCGCTGGCTCTAATCATGCGACTCTCTGACACGAATCCTTTTAATTGTCCCGGACTCGTTTGCGATCTTGAGAATCATGATCTATAGGCAATGAATTTTGAATAAAAATTGGCTAACTTTGACCGACGATAACTTTGTGAAAAATGATCGTAGCCTCGTCGATTTTTCTTTAAATTAAAGCTTAAAATCTCTACTTTAAGATCGCTTTTTGGGATTTTAAGTTTCATTTATTCTTATCACTGTAATATTTTATTTATGAGACTATGTCATTAATACTCATATTGATTATTACGAAGTTTGACAAAATGTACAGACTTCCCATAATTTTTTTCGGAAACGCTGTTTATACATAAATAAAGCTTGATCCTCCCCCTTTCATTTAAAAAAAGAAAAACCGAGCTGCGATTTTTTTTCGCAAAGTTACAGCACTTTAAAGTCACCCTTACAAGCTCCGCACGATAAATGCATCAAACAAAAATTCGTGGAAGAATTATTTCTACTATTCCAATCCTAAAAAACTGAAATACAAAAATAAGAATTTACAATCGAAAATTCGCTGTTTAATCATTTTTAATTCTTTTAGAACAAAAATGACAGCAATAATTCTCTCATGAACGCCACGAATGCATCCGCCCTTTAACCATAACAAATTCCTCACAGTAATTAGTCACACAAATTATTTTTATAATAATTATTATTATTAAAATTTTAGGGTACCAGTCCGCAAATCGGACGTAGAAGGGTGAACCCGGGAGTCCGAGGAACCATCTGAGAATAAACAAAAGGTGAGAGAAGATCGCGAGAAGAATAGTATTTCTCGAAGACGAATTAGGAGACGGTAGGAGAGAATGGTGAGACGAAGTTTCAGCTTCCACTTCGCGTATGAAAAATACAATACGGATCGGGAATGGAACCGGTCGGATATTGACACTGGAAAAGCGGATGGGAAGTTCGAGTCCAATTAAAAGCCGCGGCACCATCGATCGAATTAAAAAAATATTGCCCGACACGCAGCTGGAAGAACGACAATAAATTACATCGAACTAGCTTCGGGTATTAACGATCCTGGGCTTTTCGATTAAAACCTCTCTCTCTCTATCTTTCTCGCTTTCTATCTCTCTCTATCTTTCTCTTTTTCTCTCTTTTTCTCTCGATCGATCGAGCCGCGCGATACAAAGATAATTGAGACAAAGGAACAAATTCCCCGTTAAATATTTCACTCTGTCGATCAAGAACCAGCGACACACCGGTTTGCTATATAATAGAGAAAGGGTACGGAGCACGGTATTTACAGCGTCGATCGTCCGCGTGGGCGGTCGGTGATCTACGATCGCGACGAATCGATTAACCGGCGGCGATTAAAATACGTGGTAATTCGATTTTCGCCGGTCCCGTGCTACTGTCGCGTTCGACTCGGTCTCCTTTTTTTCTTCCACGGTCCGACGAGCATTTTACTAAATTACTATAACCGAGGTGCCGTCGCGTGAAATACGGCCGATGGTATCCGTCCGATAAATTCCGCGCCGCACAAACACACACATACACCTGTCCGTGTTTTATTCGAAAGTAATTGGCCCGATGCGTGTCATTAATTCGCGCGGTTCGTAAATACAGTATGCGAGCCGATAATATTATATAATATATGTATATATATTATATAACAAGTTGCTTTCACCAGCTGCGGAGGCGCCGTTTCTGACGTTTCAAGATTACGGTTAACCCTTTGATATTTATTTTAAGGATTTGGGAATTTATTTAGATCCTGTGCAATTTTTATTAGAACAAGAATTATTAATATTAAAACAAGAATACAATAATAAAAATAAAAAGTAATATCAATTAAAATACCACTAAAATTAAAAAGAAAACTCCTGAAAACGATTCTATTTTTAAAAAACAAATTCAACATCCTCACAAACACATCATCCAACACAAGCTTCCTAACAATAATAATTATTCTACAATAACCAACGATCTAAAAATCAATATAAATCACTATACCGATCCTTCGACGCGATAATTCCCGATTGCGATCCATTGATCGATGAAGAAATCGACGACGGAACAAATCGTTCGCCGTTAGCAGATCGATCCCGCCGCGATCAGATCGCGTCGTTCGTTCGCCATGGGAGGGGAGGGAACGGGGTGGCGGCCCGGCGATCGTCGGACAACGCCGTGACTGTAATTCGCCGGTTCTTTTTCCCACGTCGAATGCTGAAAAGTTCCCGGGTTAACGCGGAAACTTTGTTTCCAGTGCGCCGCTCGGGAAGAAGCCCGGGGTCGTAAAATGCCTCGTGGAACGTCGCCGCCATTCGGCCGCGCCGTTAAATTACAGAGGACCGAACAATGTCTGAATCACTTCTGTCATCGCGTTTCCTCCCTACCGTCGCGTCTCTCTCTCTTTCTATGCCACGGTCTCGCGAGTGCCATTCCGCGCGATCATCGCGGAAATGGTCATTGATCGGTACAAGTTACGACGCCGTGAAAACGGTTTACAAGTGCGTCGAACGGCCGGGTGACGGATCGGCCGTGGGGCGACCTCCTGGATCCACGCTCGAAAGGACTCTATTATGTCTGTCTCGATCGCGTCTCGATCCTCGAACACCATGGGATCTAGTCGATCTATAATCGCGACGCGGGAGCACGTCGATCTTTCCAATTACGGGAAACGTGACTTCGATAACCAAATTTCACGTTTTCGTTAATAATTATGGTAATTAATCTCTTGGGAGATAAATGAAGCATAAGTTAACGTGTTTGAAAAGTATTATTTAATTTAGTTGAAGTGAATAATTATGGAGAGAAATTTTATTTTTAATTTTCCTGGGAGACGTTTAATGGGGATGAATGGTTTTTGATCAAGTAATGTTATAAAATAATCTATATAAAATATAATATGTGATATATAGTAAGTAATAATGTATAATAAATATATATATATAGTACATATAACATATAATAATTTTAATATATAATAATATACTATATATTAAATATATTTACGTAATATACAGAGGCGAAAGGAATTAATACATCGAGCGTTGATTTACGGTCCCGTAGTCCCTAGATCGCGAAGATCCCTAGATCCCGGCACCGGGGGTCAGCCGTAGGATCAAGCCGATCGCAATTTCCATGCGGCCCATAAATCCCCGATTTTATTCGCGGCAACAGGATCGTAGTTAGCGTTCGGTCAGCGAATGATAAACAAGTCCCGGGAAATCGGTGAAATGCAAAGGCGTTAATGGGAAAAGGATTTATATGGCCCCGTCGGCCCGTGCATTTATTATTATTCCATCGACGCTGCCGTATTTATTATTATTTCCGTGGATCCTCTCGCGGAGAGAGAGAGAGAGGGAGAGCTGGATCGAGGAGACCGCTCGCCGCGGGTGCGTCGGCCAGCGATAAGTTAATTAGCGCCGGTGTGTGTCCGAGCCGGCGATTAATCTCGACAAGGCGCGTTCCCTGTAAATTAGATGTCTACGGGGGGAAACGACTCCGTAATGGGCTCACCGGTTACTTCTATTATTTTCGCCAGGTGCAATTCCCTCCGCCGGGGGATATTTAAATTGGCTGGGCCAGCGAGAACCGATCGGCCAATTAGCGATCGCCGTGTTCCTATCGTGTTTTTCTTCAGAACTTTTCTAGATTACTCGCGACTCGAGTCTATTCAAACGGGTTTGTTAACTTCTGAATTTTTGTTTCAGGAATCTATTTGTTATACATGGCTGAGGATTTTTTAGACATTTAAGTGCATCGTTGGGTGATAAGAAAAATTTTTGTTAGCGCGTTTGATCATTTATTTTATGAGCTGTGAATTTTGAAAGGAACGTGTACAATTGGTTTCGGAAGATGCATTCTTGTAATTGTTATAAAAGCGATCTTTACGATTTTTTCTTTAGAAAACTAATTACTATAACTAATAATTTTTGTACCATATAAACGCATCATTTACCTACAAAAGGATATATTTTTCCAGCACTTATTTGTCCACTGAATGCCCCTATACATATAAATAAAACACATAAAATCGAGGACTATTTTAAAAGTCTAAAAAAGAAATTTCCTTTTGTATTATTAAAAACAATGCACAAACGTATGAAAAATCGAACGAGCGTCTGTCAATAAGAAGTAAATACACGAAAGTAGGTTCAGTCGATTAAAATATTCAATCAACTCGTAAGGACAGGTTGGGAAATGGAATTATTGGCTCGAAAGTACCCTCCGACGTTCCTTTATAACTTTATTTCGACGATTAGTATACGCGATACCGTCGTCAGACGTTGCTCCGTGTTCCATCGAAACAGCTGCATGATCGCGTCCGGGATCGTTTAAGCATTCCCGTGGATTTCCGTTGACAACATACGATACTCCCTGGGCAAACGAAATTACATTAGCAACCCGTGCAAACATCTGCCAACATTTCGGCCGCGGTGACGTGTTGACGCGTGTTCCGGTTCCTGTCCTCCGACCGCCATTTCTGTTTGCTTCCGATATTCCATCGCGCCGTTCAGTTTCGCCTGACGTATTCTTCGATTAGTATTACTCCGCGGCATTGTTCTACAGCTGGCAATGTTTCCCGGCGAATCGTGTTATGACAATGGAAGTCATTCATGCGACTTCGAGAATGCATTCTGCTCGGCGCAGTGATCCTCGAGAATGATCGAGGATCATTGGTCGAAGAAGAGGGGAGATGTAAAGCAGTGGTGGAATTTAAATAATTAGAATTACCAATATACTGTTTTTGAATTTTGAAAATTATTAAACGAAAATGGAAATTCCAGAATTACTTCTTGCAACAGATGCAGGCAATTTTTATATTATTATTAGAATATGTTAATTATTAGACTGTGATTCTTTATGTAAATTCTTATTTTCGCACGCTATTTTACAATATATATTTTTGTATTAAAACAAATTTTTCTACTGAGTTCGTCGATTTATTTTTAGTAATTAATAATTATCCTTGGAAGATGAGATTTTGTACGATAAATATTCAAAAATTGCTGTCTTTATATCATAGATACGTAAAATTCGCAATTTCTAATATTTACGCGCAACAAGACTAATAATTGTCCTTGAATAATTTTATGAAGTTGTACTTTTATTTTCATAGTGATCTTTCCTTTTTAAAAGGATCTCTAGAGTTCGAACGTAAACTAATCCCGTTTCGTTTTATTCCAGGCGGCGACGAGACCGTTCGGACAACGAAAATTTCCGCAGATGAAGCAAATACCGTCAAGCACGTGGCAGGAATTAGGTGTTCTCCATTAGACCACGCCGGAACGTTTACATTCCCTGATCGGTGAGTAGCAATAAATATTTGTCGCCATTAGACAACACATGGACGACAGACGTGTGCCTCTGTCGTTCGAGCTAAGTGTTCTCTCTCACGTTACGTCGCCATCTTTCGTTTCCGTTCAACGGCTGGCTTATTCTATTAACAGTTTCGAAACGACGCTGTCCATGGCGATCGTATAAATTATTTAACAAAAATATTTTTTAATAGAAATATCACGACAACAAGAGATGAATTTGCAAAATCCTTTTTTAAAATTTCGATAATATATTCAACATTAAAAGTGGATTCGAAGATAAATACTTTAATAATAACTAATAAAACACTATGTATACACTAAATTTTACATTATATATACACTGAAAATATCATAAATAAATACACAAATTAATTGTGCAATTTTCTCTTGTTATACTTTGGCACATTTTAATGGTAGCGGCGCAGTCATTATTTAAAACGCTGTAGCTTCGTGAAAAAAAATCGTAGCGACTTCTTTCAGCTCTTAAATTAAAGGGAAAGGTTTAAACTTTTTGATGTTATAAACGATATACTGTAAAAAAATTTTGCCTAGTTCATAAAGGACGTAAAACTTCGCACTTTTTCGGTGTCGCGAAATGCCCTAGGATTTAAAATAGTACAGTCATAGGACTACATGATATTAAAAATTTGAATATAGTATCGTAAAGTAGAAATTTCAAGCTTCAATTACAAGAAAAGATCATAATTTTATCATAATTTTTAACGGAGTTACAGCTGTTCAAAGATTGATAATTTTCTGGTTAAGAATTGTGATACTTTAATTTTGCTATTAATTATACTTTTGGAAAAAGGACATATTCTGTGCTCTAAATAAATAAACAAATCCTGAAATTTACATATATATCATCAGTTACAATATTCATTACTCATTATTATAATTATTATTATTACTTATTTTATATTTAAGATATTTATTACTCATTAAATACTGATATTACTTATTAAAGATTAAAACTATTTATCACTCGTTACTACTATTATTATTACTGACTAAATATTTACCATATTTATTGCTCATTAAATTTTAATGCTACTAAATAAGCAATCAATACCGGAGCATCGGAATCGGCGCGACAGAAATTCGTTTCGATTAGAATCGCTCGCCGGACGAAGAAATTAAAAGGAGATAGAGAATCGTGCGGCTAACTGAATTCGTTGCAGGTGAAAGACAATGGATCCCCAGAGAGATCCTCGGCGGGCAAGGAGGATCTTGAAACGGTGGAGATCGAAGAAGACTACAGGAGCCCGGCCGCGTCTCGAGAAGCCGGAAAGCCGGCGCGGATGGCTTGGGCGGCCGTCATTGATCTCCTGTTAGAATCGAATCGGCTCGATGTAACAAGATAAATAGTCAGCGGGACACCGGTGATCGAGGGCGTGGATCGCGGAGTCATGCTGACTGTCCGATCTCGTTCGCGCTGTGTTACATTGTACGAGCGCGGGAAAGCGGTGTGTAACACGCGCGCGGGAGACGGAGGTCCTTGCGTGTAACTTAACGTGTCTCTCCGATCGACAGCCTGCCAACGGGATTGCCAATCTTCCTGGTCTTGTTCGTTCTACGCTGTCGAACGATCGATAGATCGCTATTTACAATGGTAATTAAGTTATTGTGTTGGTAGAGATATTGTCCTAATTTTATTCATTTTTCTGAGTAAACGATTTATTTTTGATCAGATTACTGCCAATAGGGTTGTCAATATTACTGGATTATTTTGTCTTCACTGTCTATAGATCGATAGATCATTTTTTAATGCAGTAGTCTGTAATATCTGTCAGATGAGATATTACTTTAATTACGTTCCCTTTTGTGGGTAAAGGGTTAATTCTTAGTCAATAGTGTTGTTCAAATAGTACAAGTTTCTTTTGTTTTCACTGTCAATAGATGGCTAGACAATTTTTCAACGAAAAGATTTAATTGCTAATCTGTCAGATAATATTCTAATTTATATACTATATTATTATATATTATATTACTACTATTAATTAATACTGAAATTAGAGAATCCAACGTATGTCCTTCAAACAGTTAATAAGCCAAGTTTCAATAGTTTGCTTCAATTAATTATCTCACTGTAACTATTCATGAATATAGTGTGCATGCATACATATATCACTACATACTATGTACTATACTAATTTATAAACTAAAATATGCGACGATAAAGTAATTAATTTTCAAAGAACTCTTATTAATGAATTTCTGTCTCGTCCACGTGGAAAATCGCGTAAGGACACAGAAGGCGAGCCGACGGGAAAAGGGTGAAAGGGTTCCCAGGGAAAAGTGACAAAGGGTTCCAATCGTTACCGCGAGCGGTTTAATGGTGGATCCTCGCGCGCGGCAAGGTCGCCGCCGTTTTCTCCGGTTCTCCGAGCGTCGGCGACCGGCGACCGGCGGCGCGGATATTCCGAGTTTTCGATCAGCTCGTGCTGATCGGCTTTTTGCCGCGGCCGGTTTTTGCGCGATCATCGCCACCTTCGTCACGGCCACGCCCGGGCACGTGAGGCCAACGAACACGGTGTTACAGGTGTTTGCCCATCCTCGCCGTGGACCCCGAGGATTCTTTTACGGTCCTTTCGGCTCTGTCGGTCTATTAACGCCCCCCTCCGGCAGCCTAGCAACGCTTCTTAAACGCCGACGCGAGACTCATGTTTTATTTAATCCCGCCAGTGCTCGACATTCCTGCTGCTCCTTTGTCTCTTCGACTATGGGATCTCTCTTTCACGCCGGCGATCACTGGGTCCAGAGGGACCCGCGACGCCGTCGTTTTGATTGACTGGGAGAATCATTGTTAATGGATCGATGACTGCTGTGGGAATTTTAGCGAGAGAAACTCGTGGTTAGGATTTTTCGATTTTTGCTTTTCTGATTAGGGTGATTTTGATAATTGGCATGACTGTGGACGAAAATGGTGAATTGTATATATGGTCAGGTGTTAATTAGTAGGCGATTTGTTTGTCTCGAAAACAAAACTTCTTTGTCTCGATTGGAGAAAAGAAATTGTGGGAAGAGTTTATAAATTTATAGTTGTTGTGGGTTGAAAATAATGTAATAGCATTGTTTAATTTACTGTAATAATGCAATCCTAATTTACCTCATTACTGCGATACTGTAATTTTAATTTACTGTAAGCTCGACATTCCTGCTACTTCTTTGTCTCCTCGACTATAGGATCTCTCTTTCATCAAAAACTCAATAGAATAAATAACCAATGAAATTAATTTAGCTAAGACAGATACATAAAGACAATTAGTTAAATTATTATTAATTTATAATTCTTATAGACCTTACATTAGACATATTCCTGGAACGATAAAAACTGCTTTCAATATAGCGACAAATAATTTCGTTTAATTCGTGTCCGAATAAATTAATTGAATCCAATTATTTCGGCCGCAGGACGATCAAGAAAATTAAGAACGCCCACGGTGGCCTAATCGGAAAACGTAGATCGATGAACGGCAGAGGTTCGTTACGTAGATTTAGTTCGTAGAACGGCGTCCAGAATAGCCTGGTAGAACGAGAGCGGCGCGGAGCGGCGCGAATCGACGGAATCGACCGAACCGTATTAAAGTGGATAACAATTGCGCGTTTTAATTCCCGTGCACGGTCGAATTGTTTCCCAGCCGGGGTTTTATCGTCGGTTCGAAGCCCCGGCGTCGGCGAGCGCGAACGTTAAATAATTTCCGCGGAATGACGGGGGAAGTACTTTAAGCCGGTGCTATCTTCGCGAGTTGGTGCGGGCAACGAGAAGAATCGTTCGACAAGAAACCGATGAAGGGTTTATCTTAATCCACGGTTCACCGAGCAGACGAGCTTCTCCTCGCCAATCGCCGTTTGACCACCCCCTCGATCGACCGTGGCCCGCGCGCGCACCTACACACACACACACGCCCTTGTTCGCCATAACCGATCACACTTCGCTTGTTTTACCGGCCACTTTTTATCGACTGGCCGACCCGCGAAACGAAAAAACGCAGCCTCCTCGAATTCTGCCGTCATCGCGGGGCTTTTCTATGGAGACCCCGGTGCTCGTCGTCGCGACGCGAGACCGTTTCTTCGACGCGCCGGAAGTCCCATGTCACGCGCCGATCCGAGCGTTCGATCTGCCGCACTCGACTCTCAATTGTCTTTGATCGTATTTTAAAATGTACGATTTTAGGCTTTGTCCGTTTATTTAAGTCGCGAGAAGTATCCTTTTCCCTAAAGCATAATCTATAGCAAAATTAAAGCATCCCAATTCTTAACCAGAAAATTGTCAATCTTTGGACCAGTGTTAACTTTGTTAAAAATTATGATAAAATTATGATTTTTTCTTGTAATTGAAGCTTGAAATGTCTACTTTACGACACTGTATTCCAATTTTTAATATCATGTAGTCCTATGACTACATTATTTTAAATCCTAGAGCATATCGCGACACCAGAAATCTGTCAAGTTTTATGTCCTCTACGAAGTCGGAAAAATTTTTTTCCAGTCTATCGTTAACAATGTCAAAAAATTTAAACTTTTCTTTCAAGTTTATACTTTTTAAAAACGTATATTCTCTGTAATATCTGCTTATTGTAATTACATCTGCTTATTGCAATTATATTCACTTGTTTCAATTATATTCACTTGTTACAATTATATCTACTATATTTTAATTATATTTGCTTGTTGCAATTATATCTACTCGTTCCAATTACATCTGCTATTTGCAATTACATCTGCTATTTGCAAACAAATCAGCTTCCCACAATTAAGATAAAAACATCGCATAAAACATCCACCATCCAGCAATAATTTACCTACGGCCAACTTTCGTCGGAAAGTCTCTCGCGATCGTTTTAAACGACGGCGTATCTTTCAGCCGGTAGCGGCGAACTCTGGAAGCTAATATCTTCATTTTCCGTTGAAGTTCACCGAAGTCGGCCGGCAATTTTTCTTCGTTTATCTTCTATCTCGACAAGCTGCTACGTGTCTGCACTTCCATAGGAACGATACCGTGGCGCAGCGGCAGCGGCAGCAGCAGCACTTCAATGTAATCACGCAGCAACGCGATTACCATTGGTTTATCATGCGACAGCTAGCTTTTATGCATTTATGAAGCATGGAACGATGCGCACGGCGAAAACGAAGAAACGAAACGACCGTGTACTCTATACGGGCAGCGAACATTTAATTGGACTCCGCGCTTCCATTTTCAATTGAATTCGCGAAACGTTGAACGGAACGGAATAATTTGTTTTATCATATTTTTCGTCGAGTCTCGCGTTCTCGTTAATCGAGATCAGCAGCGCGCAGACATTTTCGCCCGTCGGAGATCCACTTCGGTATGATTTTCATAAATCTTCATTAAATGCGTTTCTCTCGTTCCCGCGATTTCCTGCGCGAGAGATAAATCTTTATTCGCTGCAGATTTTATGCGGATCCGGCGATACCATAAGTCACTGTACCACAGATATCAGTGTATGCTCGAGAGGGAACGAGGGATCCGGTCGTTGGATAGATGAATACTTTGCCCGTAAAAAGGAAATAAAACGTCCGATAATGACATCAAGATGTACGATTATTATTATAAGAACGCTTATGGGCGAGCGATCCTGTCCGCGAAGCAGAAACATTTAACTGGATTTTAAAGGCTGTCTCGGGCTCGTTAGAATTAATACGCGATACCAAATGCAAAGAGCTTGGATCGACCGCGCGCGCGCGCGCGCGCAACCGTGCCGGAAAAAAATTCGAATTGTTGTTGCTCATTGATTAATCGGGAATTCATGGAAATGCTGCGTTTATGGCAATGATTTCTTGCGGCCGCTAAATCACAGCTGGCAACATGATGGTTTTAACAATGATACTGTTATCATTAAAATATCCGACGAGAGGTGGCCTGTTACAGAACACTCTGTTCTTAATACCAACGTTATTGTTAAAAGGACGTTATTGTTCAATTAAAAAAATTGGACTAACAATTCTATTTCTATTTATTTTCTACTTAACAATTCTATTTATTTTATATTTAAAAATTCTATGTATTTCTATTTATTTTATATTTACGAATTCTATTTATTTCTATTTATATTATATTTAACAATTCTATTTATATCTACTTAGTTTATATTTAACAATTCTAATTATGTCTATTTAACAATTCTATTTATGTCTATTTATTTTATATTTAACAATTCTATTTATTTCTATTTATATTATATTAAACGATTTTATAATTAACTATAACATTGGAGCAAACAGCGTCTGCCAGAAGTACAATGACCCAGAAACAATCATTATCGTAATGCACCCGAACGTCTCCGATCGTGAACCATTGTCGAGCGCGTCTCGAAGGGAAATTGCAGTCGGCTCGCCTACGGTTCGAGGAAAGGCGGAGGCGGCGGCTCTCTCGGCTACGGGAGGCTCTCTCATCTCTCTCGCCGTTGCTCTCTTAATTTCACGCCGGCGAAACGCGCAACTCGAGGGAGGTGGATTTACGGCCGGTTTTGTGGCATTCTTTCGTTCTACCCGTAGCAAAGCAAGGCGGGGAGGGCAACGCGGATTGGTTTCTCATTGTCGAAGGCGACCGTCCCAGCGCGCGCGGGGGCAACTTAACAAGCGTTCCCATTGCGTACGCGCGGTAAACGCGGGCGCGAGCGCGCGCGCGCGACCACGGAGAGATCCACTCGCCGCGGCATACCGGGCCGAGCTATGCCCCATATTATTTCTTTTTGCTCGCCTAACCGAAGCGGGAATCGCCACCCGTCACCATGAATTTTCATCGGCCCCGCGATGCATTGGAGGCCGTTGCGCAAGCGAACGGAATCCTCGCGAGGAATCGCCGCGGACTCGCCGCAGTAAACTGGATCTTTTATTATTTGCAACGGCTCTGTCGTTTAGAAGACGATTTTTTTAACAATGGTACCGTCCACTTAGTCGAAATGATCAATTTTTTATAGTGGAATTATGTGAGTTGCTTTTTGATTAATTCGTTCATTCGAGAGTATATTGTTGCAGATTAAAGAAAATTCCGTGGTAAATGCATGTACATTTCTTTCATATATATTTTAGAATATTTGTAAATGTATTTATAATATGCCTATCTTTTAGAAATATATATGAATATATTTACAATATGTCTATTATGTGTATTAATATATTATTTTATACTGGTATAGCATCTTATATTAATATATTATTTTATATTAATATATTACCTTACATTAATGTATTATTTTGTATTAGCATATCATCCAATATTAATATTTTACTTCAAACTTTACGGATAATGGATAACGATGAATTATGGATAATGATCGTCGCGCAACGCGAAACCGCAATTTACATTCAGTCCCATATAAAACGAGGCCTATTAAACCGCGTATTGGTTAATTTATCCTACAGYGGCTTGCATCCGATATCGGTTTTATTGCATCAGGCATCGAAACCGCATYACGTTACATCACGACGCATACGTCGAGGGAAATCACCGGGCGTTTTGTGTACGAAGTTATTAAACGAGAAGCGTAGATAGCGGTCTGCCACACGATAACAGCTTCGATTAACCTTTGAGACGATTACTACGACGATCTCTCTCTCCGATAGTTTTAATAGATTACTTATTCTCGTTCGCTGCAGAACGGCTACTTGTTTTAGCAATTTTTTTATTTGGCTCGATATTGCTTATTTTATAGATTTCTCTATTAGAACAGCTACTATTATTTATGCGAGAGATGAGTTTATTAGCTTTATTCGCACTTAGCGAGATGATTTTTTACCGTGTTTATTTTAGATTAATATTAACGAAGTGAAAGTAACTTCTAGTAATTTAGCAAATTTTCTTTGGTTATGTTGCTTATTTTATTTCAGTTCTTCTGTTTTACTTAGTTTATTGTATTTAGCTTATTTTACTCATTTTATTTCATTTCTTATATTTTACTCAGTTTACTTTACTTACTTTATTTTATTTAGTTTATTCCACTCATTTTTATTTCATCTCTTCTATTTTACTTAGTTTATTTTGCTAACTTTATTTAATCTATTTTACTCGTTTTAAAGATCTTTTTATCTGGATCATTTCTCGTTATATATAAAAAAGTCAGTGTAATTATTTAACGAGTAATTTGATATACTTGATTCCTATTTATTTAAAAAAATTCTACTCATTTCTCACATCTTTTGTAACAATCTTCCAATTACACGAAACACAAATTATTTAATTGCCTGATTTGTCCACCTTCGACTTGCAAATATTAAAAAATAGACAACTCTCAAAACTCTCCACAAATAAATTAAATATCATTGCATCGAGCTGCCCTAGAATCATCAAAAACACATTAAAAAGAAATTCTCAGCAATTAACATAGAAAAATGATGGAAAATTCCTGAGTGCCGACCGCGTCGCCCAGGAATGGAAGTTGTTGAAAAGCGGGGATCACGGGACCGGACGGGTTTGTTGTTCCCCCCCGGGGTGGAGAAGAAAGGCGTTCGCGATACGATCTCGTATCCCGGTAATTAGTTATTGTAATCGTAATGGTCGTGGATAAACAGAAAATTATTAGCCCGACGGTGTGCAGCGCTGCGAAAACCGACGGGGTCTACGGTTTTGTTCCACGCTATCTCGAATTACCGGGGCGGCCTTAATTCGAGATCTCGTTTAAATTAGCGATGCTGCTCGAGCCTCGTGACTGCTGTGTTCTATACGCCCACGCGGTGAGATGATACGCCGGTTTTCAGGGAGGATTCCGTTTAGTCACACGTTCGCGGAGCCGCGGAAGAAACCGTTCGATTCTACGCTGTTTTCGATCTTTAACGATCGGTGTAACCCACAAATTACTGCTTCGCCCATTCACCTGGGATAAACCTGAAAGTCGTTAATTAGACTGTGCGAACATTATGCAAAAATTATAATTGCCCGCGTTTATTACGAACAGTGGGAGATGCTTCGGTGTTTGTTCCTTTGTTTAAGCACGTCGATGGAGTTAAAGTAGTGTGTTTTGGTGTTGCGAATATTATGATTAAATTATATGTTAGTGCTAATATATTATAAGTAGGGTAACTAAGTAATATATTGTAGGTAATATATTATGATTAGTATGACTAAGTAATAATTATTAGCTAATTATAGCTAATATATTATAGGTACTATAACTAAGTTATATATGTATTATAGCTAATATATTATAACTACTATAGTAACTAAGTAATATATCATAGCTAATATATTATAGGTACTATAACTAAGTTATATGTATTATAGCTAATATATTATAACTAGTATAATCAAGCGATATATTATAACTAATATATTATAGTTACTATAACTAAGTAATATTTTTATAGCCAGTACCATAGCTAAGTACTATTATAACCAGTCCCAATGATCTTACAAAATTAAAACGAATACACCATCCTCAGTAAAAGCTACAATTATTTAGTAAAATATCGACATATCAGCATACGATCTAAAATCTTCAAATACCCACAAATGTAAAAACCAATCTCGATGCACTGAAACCGTTTCGGCCGCCGTCAATTAACTCTCGCTTATCCCGCATAGTTTGTTCATAATTCCCGACGCGGCGCAGCCAAGCAGCCGCGACTATAGCGATCGGCAAAAACGTTTCCCGTTGGTTTCGGTAAAGGGGTTGTAGACGTCCGGTAGTGGGTTATACGTGTTTGGCGGCGGAAACAGCGGCATGATAGCTCGCTTAACCCGACCCCGGGTCCCGCTACTAGTTGTTTTCTCGTGTCCGCCTCTTCTTTTTGGCTGTGCTTGCAACCCCCTTCGACCATCTCACTACTCCCCCCCCCCCCCCCCCCCCCCTCCCCCCCCCCCCCCCCCCCCTGTCGCTCGCGCCGCTCCTCCGTCGCGCGTTTGGCCCCCGCTACCTCGGGGGATGAGCCCTCTCTCGAGCCACGGCCGGGGCGACACCGACGCGACGGCGGGAGAGATTGTCCGCGTGGCTCTCTCTCTCTCTCTCTCTCTCTCTCTCTTTCTCTCTCTCTCGGTTTTCTGGCCGCTCAAGAAACGACGTGTTTGCCCCGGCCGTCGAACGGCGCCCCATAACCTGTCCGACTGCTTGTGCCACCGATCAACGACAGGATATATATATATGAGAGAGAGAGAGAGAGAGAGAGAACCCACCACCGTCAACGGCACGCACCACCGTCGCGAGGGAGAATGACGACGGTGACACCGACGCCACCACGACGCACGGAAAAACCCGCGCGGAGCGTCGGATCGATGGATCCCGTCAGACCGATTTCGATGCCGGGATTATTTATGGGGATCTCCGCCATCGATTCCCGACGGCTTGTCGTTCTGGGTTCAGCTGCCCCCGCGGGGAGAAAAAACTAGGCGAAAAAGCGCCGGTAGAGTTCATCGCGATACCGGAGAATCTCGATCGGACCCTCTCTATTGACTAAATATAATTCATATATTGTTCACTAATAATTCATATATAATGCACTAATAACTTATATATAGTTCACTAATAACTAATATATAATGCACTAATAACTTATATATAGTTCACTAATAAACTCATATATAATGCACTAATAACTTATATATAGTTCACTAATAACTCATATATAATGCACTAATAACTTATATATAGTTCACTAATAACTCATATATAGTTCACTAATAACTCATATATAGTTGACTAATAATATAATTTGCAGTGGATGCGTTTTTAAATTTATAGAATTTTCATGTGATTTATTGATAGTTGTATGTGTGATTGAAGTATCGTGTGAGACTGAAGCTACCGTCGTGTATAGTACTTATGACTTTTAACTGTTTTTTAACTGTAGACGATTTTTATTATTGTTGAAATTATTAGGGAATACGGTGGAGTAATTTTTGCAATGGGTTAATTGGTGTGCATAAATGTTGGAGAATTAAATATGCGACAGTAGAGAAGATACATTTGTACGACAAGGTGAAAGTTCAGAGAGCATTCGCTTCTCTTGAATACTTGAAACTAGTTTATCATTATTTATCTTATCATTTGAACAATTTACACAATTCATACAATTTATTGACTATACATTAACAGGTAGCTAATTAAACTACCTTCTCTTTCCTTTCAAACACTTCGTATCTATCGCATTAAATTGTTATCTAAATTCAATAACTTATTTATTAAAACACAGTATCTGCAGAAATGTTTCCACCTGACAAATATATAAAAACCATCTATCGACAAAAGAGCGTTAAAAATTCACATAATTTAAACTTCTTAACATCGTATTCACCGTCGAAAGCTTCGAAAGACTGCCAACAGGGCACAGCAATTGGTCCCACCGTCGAAGCAGAGAGTCCCCGGCAGGGTTCCCAACGAAATCGGCCGTTCCCCGTAAGGGTTAATGGAGAGACACGCGGCCCGTCACGGCGCCTTATTAGCGGACGGAGCCCTATAAATCGGTCACGCCGCTCCACCGCGAATCGAAAACGTGAGCCGGTGCGATCATCGACGCGATCCTCGATCCCCCGGACGATCGCAGCGGTCGAGCGCGATCGAAAGAAAAACCGGGGACAGTTTCCACGTACACACCGATCGCGGTGAGGCGATCGGTATCAATATTCAACGTGCATGTTAATGGGCAATTAATAGCGGCCGCGGACCGGGACTCGCATACGCGGCGTGCCGCGAGGCGAGCTCGGTTTTTCGAACGGGGTTTTGTAATCGACGGTGTCCACCGGCTCGCGCGCACCGGGGCACTATCCCCCTTGTCCGATTCTCATTCGTATGCGGCCGACGTGGCCGCGAAGGAGCTTATAAGTAACACAGTAATGACACAGCCTGTCATGGCGCGGAACAGTTTTCTCGGCTCCCATTGTCGTTAAGAGGCCGGGTCCCGGGCTGATTTATCGGCGCCGCCAGGGAAATTCCGCGCGGATCTCGCGCCGGATGCCTTTTCCAACGTGTATCTGCCTACGTGCATTAACATCGTTTTTCAACGAGTCCGCTGGCGCTCTCGTTCCCTTCGGATCACGATGACAGCGGTGCTCAGTCCGCGTCTCGCCGTACACGGTGCGAGGGATCGCGCTGTCTCTGTTTTCCACGATTTAACTCTTTGAGACGTTGCTGAGAATAGATGAGAACTTGTTGCAGAGACAGTTGCGTTTTAAATGAAATTAATTTCTGGCGATGGTATATTAAAGCGTGTTTTTATTTGGAAGCATAAATAATTCAATTTGTTGTTACAGGGTGGGATTTAAATTGTGTTACCGTGCCACGTGGATTAGGAATGAACACTGCAAAAATGCAGCTATTGCAATGTTATTGCAGTAGCATCTAAAAGATGACTTCGCAGTAATTATATCACAGAAATCGTGGTTTTCTAAAACATATATCGTATTTGCTTTTTTAACAAAATTTGTCCTTTTTATGTTATTAACCCTCCGTTGTCATAGTTCCCACGCGAAGCTGGTGTGTCATGTTATTCTCAAAAAATTGTCACTCGGAAAGTATCGCTTCTATTGGGATCTAAAAATTTGAGAATGTAATTTAAACATTCCAGAATATTGCTTCATTTATTAGAACTCGATACCACACTTACAAGTTTATAAAATTAATTATTAATTAATTCGAAATATGTGTTGGAAATTTGGATCCTGTGCAACAGTTGAAAATTAATGAAATATATATTTACTAAAGTATATAATAATTGCACTATAGTAAATAATTATTTAAAATCTAATTTCTTTAAATTAATTTACATACCACTACATGCATTATAATTTTTTAATTTAATCAAGACTTGCAAGAGATATAAATGTCAAAGTAATAATATATCTTATGCGGAACTTTAATCTAACATAACAACATCGTACAATTTTTCCCCACGAACTAAATTGCAACAGACTTCGAGATCAAAGTCTCCTCTTTGCAACGAGCTAAGGAAAATATAATGTAGCACGTTTTAATACCGTTTTATCGCGCATCGAACGAAGAGTGTACCGGCATCAGAAATGAGCTTTATCTATGAAGATAGTTGTTGGTTCCGTAAAAACGTAGCCGGCTATCATGCACTGTGCACACATGCAACGATAAGAATATGATTGATATTCTAACTGTTTCATTTCTTTTCAATCGAATCGAAACGATAAGGCGCTAATGCGGCAACGTGAATAGAATATTTTTTAAAATCGTCGCAGTGATAACGCGAAGACGAACACGGAAAACTTACGATCGAAACGACGGAATTATTTTGTATTCTTTGAGGAAGAAATAAGTGCTTCGATTATTGCTTTAATGCGAACCGATAATTATTAGATAAGAAATAGGAAATTCTTGTAAGTTGTGTAACTTCGAGAATTGCAAGTTCGTTTATTTAATAGACTCGATTTAATAGATTCAATTTAACCAATCATTCGATAGAATTTTTATTTCAAAAGCCGAATTGCTATTGTGAATATTGAATGTTGCAATAGATCACTTCGACAGTCTTTTCAATTCCTATTATTGAGAGAAAAAAATTCTTTCGATGATTATTGAACCGTCAAAAAGCTAAATAAACTCAGAAATTCGCCTCTCAACAAATCGACAAAATTAGAAAATAAAACACAGTGAAATGTAAATAATACAGGAAAAATCGATCGAAAACCCCGCGTCTTAACAGTGGCGTGAATGCAAATAGAGCAGCGGTTAATTACGTAGGGGCACAAAGGAACGGTTTATTTTTCTCCGTGGAGAGACGCAGGCAGGAAAGGATAAATATTCCCGACAAATGATCGTTCCAGATATTAAGGTAGATAATCGGCGGCGATAAGGACGCGTGCCTACAAAACTGTCCGAAGTGTGAGACCGAGAAACGATACGACGTCCAATTAAAACCCGTTGCCGTACGTTTTTTCCCACTCCAACCCCCGCGGCGGCCGCCCCTCGCCAGCGAAAAATAATCCGCTGCCGGACGGCGCGCCGTTTCTTTTCTGTTTCCACAGAAAAATCGCGCGCATCTGTTTATCGTTAATTAATCACGAATATTTATCGCGTCGGCGGCGTGTTCCGCTCGTCCGCCAGGCTTAACCCGGCAACGGAGTGAGGCAATTAGCGAAATTATTGCATGAAAAAGAGGTGAAAAATATTAGATATCTTATATGGCTGCGCGTATAAAAGAGAATCGCTAAACTCCCAGACCACCTACGCCGCGACGCCAACCAGACCATGAATGTTTTCCGTGCGAAGAATGGAAAAAATTAACCGGCCTCCCCGCTCCCCACCCCTTGTATTATACTTTGATAATCGCATTTCGAGCTGCTTCGAGAATTTTTGCGTTCGCGTGACCATCAATTCCAACGTTCGTCGTTTGCATTTATTATTATTTAACGCTTGTTCGACGAAGACGCGGGCTTGGAGATGTTGATGAAAGTTGATACCTAGCTTGTTAATATGAGACGAGGTGGAATGTTTTAACGCTATTCTGAGCGAAGTTATGGCTTCTTGAATTTCAGGAATTTTCGTGTCATTCGGGGTTTGTTTAATCCGCGGCGGATTTTTGTTATTCTGTTATCTTGTGGAGGGTTTTGTTATTAAAAACTAGGTATATCGTGTATTAGAATATCTAAATAATTATATTTAGAAACAAATTGTTGAACAAATTGAGCCATAGATTAATTGCGAGCGAGTTCGAATGTTGGAGGGATCGACTTCTTCACATGAGAACACAGCTTATTTATATTGTCTTATAAACAAAAACGAATTTTATGATGTAATATTTATAGAAAATAATGGCCACGGGTTATATCATTGTAATTAATCATTAAAAATTGTGTAACACGAGATCTGATAATCAAGTTCGGTTTATTTTCTTAAAGTTTAGGTAAAGTTTAAAAAATTAGCGATTATAATTCACTTCGAATTAATGTGAAACTTTTGCAAGACGCTGTATTATTATTACTCCGCAAAATAGAATATTAATACAAGTATCCAGATTTCAATAATTTGGTTATTTTCAACTAATACCATAATTGATCAGCTTACGATATTAGCTTCCGCGCTTCGCGTCTGAGACTTTTGCAAGACGCTGTATGTAATTATTACTCCTCAAAATAGAATATTAATACAAGTATCCAGATTTCAATAATTTGGTTATTTTCAACTAATACCATAATTGATCAGCTTACGATATTAGCTTCTGCGCTTCGCGTCTGAGACTTTTGCAAGGCACTGTATACGATTTGATACCGCGCGCGCGCGATTTTGTTTCGCCGATGTGCAACGAACGGCGTGGCGCGTCGTCTCGCTGAGAGCACGCCAGACATCGGACCGATCGCATCCTCGCGATAATTAGCTGATTAATGTAAGATTCATGCGTTTTATACAGTTTCCCGATTTAACAGGGGCCCCGCGGTTCCGTGGCCGCAGACTTGCGTTTACGCCTCGAGCTCCACCTTACGCGTCATTGTTCCCCTCCTCTCCTACCCCGCCGAAACCCGATTAGCATTTTATCTGGTCGGCGGTTAATTAACACGTAACGCCCGTATCTGGGTGACGTAATTATTTGTCAAGATTTTAAAAATTAATTTTTCTGCTGATATATTGAGTGGAACAAACGCCGCGCGTAATATCCACGGAATGCGGGATAGTTCATAGTGTAATCGCGGGAATGCGGATGCGCATGCCTGTGCGCATGCAGATCTCGCAGGGGAGATCATGGAAAGATGCAATTTAATGGGAATTAATATTTATTGTTGTTATGGTAAAATATACTAGTTTAATAGTGTACGGAATTTATGAGATTTTAGTAGAGTATACAGTTTACGAGATTTTAATAAAATATACCATTTAATCGATTTTCGTAAAGTATAGAATTCAATCGATTTTTAGAAATATAGAGAATTTAATTGATTTTAATAAAATATAGAATTTAATAAACTTTACGAAAATATAGAATTTACTCTATTTGAATAAAATATATATATTATACATTGAATAACTATACAATCATACATCATAGAATATAATATGTACTATAATATACAATCTATACCATGATACACTATAATATATACTTGAAATTTATTTAGCAATAAATGTTCCCCGGGCTTCCAAAAATTAATATATACATTATAAAATAAAATATAAAATTATATTGTACAATCAGACATTGAATAACTATACAAATTACTAAACGAATTCCAAAAAATATAATGTTTCGTTTGGTTTCTACGCCCTGCAATGCAGATGGTTTGCATTCGATCCGAGCGATCCGATAACAGTTTCCTGCAAACTGCGTTCGCATTTTTGAAACCGTCCGTTCGTGGCTTCCCCTTATATATAAACACGCATAGAAACGGGACGCAATAGTGTATCTTTTTCCAGTGAGTCGTCGTAATCCCGAGAAGAATTTAATTAGTAATAGACGCCACGGTCCGTGGATGATATGTTAGGTCTGGGTTAAGATATAACCTCGCATAGTTGTTTCCTTCGGTTACCATTCTGACGTGTGTCTGGTATTTGTTATTGAATTTATGGAGCATAAAAGTATGTCAGATCGTATTTACTGTCTGACTCGTGATCGTATCTTCCTGCGGAATGAGGACGCGTCTGGAAACGTATACATCTAACTATAATAATGCAAATGAATGTTACTCGGTCCGCTCGCGAAATAGAATGTCTATTGTGCGAGCGCATCGGCCGAACAGTGATACTAATTCGTTTAGGCGCGATAACAACGAATTAAAGCTGGCATCGCATTTTTATGCAAACGACGAACGTTCGTTCTTTCTGCGCCATTTTAACGAGTTGCGAATCAATGTTCTTTAATTATTTTTGTATACGTCGGCATCGCTGTGCTGTTAGCAGTCAGAAATCAAAAACGAATGTTCGAAGTATCTTTTAATTATCCTTGCTTTGAAGAAGCTAATTAAAGTCATTCTCGACTTAACGAAATGAATATTATTTCTGAAAATGGTGTATGCAAGTTTTATTCGACAGCGATGCTTTTAATGAAAGATTAATGGATCGGGAAGATTTTGACGAGTATTTAGTAATTTTTGTTTATAACAACGAATAATGCTAGATTACATTAGTATCAATATTAACGTTAATATTAATATTAATATTGTTCTTTAATCACCAAGACGAAAACTATTTTTGAGTATTAAAATTTGACCAAAGAAAGCTAAATTTTCGTTGATAATAAACTTTATAAACTGTGGGATAAAAATATGAATAAATATTGACGATGCATAAGAATTGCATCGGAGTTAAAATGGCAACCAAAATGGCCGCCGGCGTGGCCATTTCTGGCCGAGTCTGGCATCAGTTTCCACCGAAGGTGCGCCAAGAATTTCAGTAGAAACTCCATGTCACCGATCAGACAACCAGTGCTTTCATCTCCTACGCGACTTTCGGCTTCTGTAACCGCGTGGGAAGCTGCCTGAAATCTCTCGAGCTGTATGCAAATCATACACCATATATTCCTCGGAAGCGACTCATCACGTATTAAATAATTAAGGAATAGTTAATTAGGGAAACCGCGATTCCCAAGACGAAAAAGAAACTGCGAACGTCTCCAACGAAACGGCGATCTTTGAGCTCTTGTAACTTCATGGAAAAAAATCGTAGGACATTCTATCTGCACTCATTTTAAAGAGCGAAGTTTCTACTTTAAGAATACTTAACGTGGTTTTGTTAAAAAAAATTTTTCGAGTCATAATATAGCCAAAAGTGTGACCCAAATTTAACACAGAATCAAAAATAGCGTTTTTCGAAATTGTGCATATTTAAATTGCTGTATTAAGTGTAAACAATTTTTCATCGGATTGGCTACAATGTGATCTTATAGAGGAAGGTTTCACCTTTTAAATGAGACCTTAAAAGTTGATCTGCGATTTTTTTTACCGATTTGTTGCACTTTAATAGTAGAAGGTAGAAGAGGTTATAAGTATAAGGGTAACTTTGGTTTCTTATTGCGTTTTGCAACAAGGCGGAATTTTTTTAGAGAGAGATGAGATAGGCAGTATTAAAGTAGAAATTCTAAGCTACATAATGAGTATAAGGACAATGTCGTACGATTTTTTTACAAGAAATGACACGTGTGCAAAGATTGAGGACTTTCTCGTTGTAAAATCGAGATCAGCGATCGTTTGATTCAATAATTCATTGATTTTATACAGGAAAAATATTAGTAAAAATTTAATGATAAACTAAATAACCTCTTCTATATTCATTTTTATTCATTGGATGTTTTCAAATTGATCTTGATTTTTTTATTTAACACTGACACTTTAATAAAAGCGCAAGAAACAGCAATCCTCTTTCAGGGCGCCAATAGCTTAAGTATCAATAATTACAATAATTGAACTTTTAAAGTAATAAACAAACTATAAGCATCTTTATTATTACACAGAATTAATAAAATATGATAAAATAATCCTGTAAAAGATTTTCTGTAATCAGATACATTTAACACCGTGATACATGTATCTACTATTCGAAGAAAAGAATTTCCTTGTCAAATTCCATGTTACACGAGTACTTAAAAATATTTACAATAAATTTCCTATTTGAAAAATCGTTTCTTCCGAGCGCTGTCGAACATTACGATGAAAAGCTGCCAACATCCATCGGACGCTCGGATGAAAACGTCCGTCTGGGAAACAGCTGTTCGGATCGGGCTAATTGAAATCCAAATGGCGGCGGCCCGGAGCCCCTCCCGTACCCGGTCGTCGGTTTTTCCGTCTGTTCCGCGTCCCGGTCTCGCGAAAGAAGTCGACGGAATCGCGTCCGTCGATCGGCGCAAATAAATCCGCGACACACAGCGTGGTCCCCCGTTGATGCATGATTTCATGGAATCGTCGTGGAACGGGGGGCGCGCGGAGAGCCCGTGCCGATAGGGGAGAGAGGGAGGAGGTGGAGGGGGAGGGGAGGGGAGGAGGGCCAGCCAAGCACACGGCCGCGTGTGGGAAACTCGCCGGATGCATTATGTATTTATTGCTTTACTTACTTAGTTGGGAATTACTTTTGCCAGCGTAATGACTTTCAGGCAGCCCGCTATCTTAGGAATGCAATAGGCCTGATTTATCGCTCGGCCGGTGTTTTTCTCGGGCCAGTTTGTCGTTATCGCTGTACCTGTCCTGGCTGCCTCGTCCAACGCGAGACGCCCGAGACGATCCGGCTGTCGCCTGACCTCGAAACGATCGATCAGCGACGATCCAGGGACGATCCGGCGACTTTTCCTGCTTTTCCTGCGATCCAGCTTCCCCGATCATCTCTCGCCGATTTTCATTATTCTTTTCGTGGTCATTCCTTCAGATCGTACTTTTTAATTTTTTCACTTAAATATTGATACATGATAGAAGCGGACACATGATAGAGTTCTTAGCTTGCAATTAAATATTTTAAGTGTAGTAAAAATAATTTAATATATTGAATGAGATCTAAGGACGATCGAGCGATTTTTCCTGATTTTTCTACGATCCAAATTGATTCAGTGATTTTACTGGCCTTGATCAGTTTTTTTCGAGGTCTATAGGATGTTAAAGTCTTTTCTCAAGATCTTGTATTTTTTAGTTTTTCTGTTTTAATGTTTATTTTAATATTATACAATTTTTATATTAATTCTAATATTATACAGATCTAATATTAATTCTAATATTATAGAATTCTAATAATAATTCCAATACAATTGATATTAATTATTTACAGCTACTTATTTATTTATCTTTACAACAACGATACTCAGGCGATCTTCAACTAACCAGTTTTCTAATTTCGAAATAATTGAGTTACGCACTGAATTTGTTTATCGAGGCGCTGATTGCGATCAAAATCGCGAAGGATCAGAGACTAATTAATCTTGTCATTTTTACGCGTTTTAGGTGAGCCTTTTTCTTGACGGAAGCACGGACTTAATTATCCTGCTGCATCTGGCTAATCAATCTTGTCACAGCCTCTGTGTTTTAATCAAATTTAAGGCTCGTCTCGGATCATTGATGGAGGTCTCGTAATCCAAGTAATTAAGCTCGATAAAGCGGAGTGTGTGTTTCATGGAATTATTATATCGGAGAAATTTGTTACGTGTTGGGAAATTAATGCAAGAGAGAAAGTGAAGACAGCCTGCTTGGTGCAACTTCGAAAATATTTCTGCGGAAATCTGGAGTGAGATAGGGAATGGATTAATGTAGAAAATTGTGCATATTATTCGTTGAGTAATCGAGTGAACTTTGCAATGTAGAAATGGATGGAGAAATTCTGCGGTGAATTTAATATTTAACGTGTTCTTTAAAGAAAATTTAAAATAGTGTTGAATATCGCAAAAATTGATCTATGAAAATTACAATTATGGATCTACGAAAATTGTCAAAATAGATCTATAAAAATTGGAATAATGTATTTATGAAAATTGTGAAAATCAAGCTATGGAAATTGCAATAATGGATCCATGAAAATTGCGAAAAAGGGTCTACGAAATTTTCCAAAATTTAAACTACAAAAATTGCAATAATAAAGTATAAAACACCCGTCAATTAAAAATAATATAATCACGTTTTCTCATCACTTTCAAATCGATAAAAATAATTAGCAAAGAAGAAACATTTCTACACATCTCCCACAGCAATATATTGAAAATGAATAATTAATAAATTACTCTCGCAATTAACGTGACGAATAACAGCATCGTCTAATCAGACGATCGATTTTGTAAAAGTCTCGAACACTTTCGAGCGTGTACTTTCGAACGGTTACGTTTACGATTCTTGCGAAAGCACAGTCAAATTAAAACGGATTACAATGCAAAACCGTCTAAACGATCGAAGTAAAAGTGGCCTGAACAGGGAAACTCGAGTGAACGTCTCGCTGAAAGGGTTTCGAGCGAAGATGCCCGAGCGACGAACGATTCATTTCTGGAACACATAATCGCGATAATCACGGACGTAACCTAGAAACGTCCTGCCGGAGGATATGTTGTACGCTCACCGGAAGCCATCCGACGGCCATTTTATCCATGGACTACCCAAGACGTTCCTGAATTACTACTTAATAGGAGTTTTCGTTCGCTCGGCCTGTAATCAATGCGATGCTTGCCTGAATGCGTAGAAAAATAAATGAAAACGCGTAGAAAAATAAATAAAGACGCGTAAAAAAATAAATAGACTCGTAGAAAAATAAATTAAAACACGTAGAAAAATAAATAAAGACGCGTGGAAAAATAAATTAAAATGCGCAGGACATCTACAAACACCATAAATTTCACCTACAAATACCCCTACCTCCTATCACAAAATTTCCTCTCGCCACAAATGCATAAAACTGCATCTCCTCAAACCCTTCCATCAACAATTAAAACCACGAATTAAAAGATACACACTCGTCAAAAATGCACAAAAACTCTACAAATATCCAACTACACCAAACGCCATTTCATACTCAAAAGAATCATCGCGCTGCACGAAGGCGTAAAGATGCACTTCAGATGCACTTCAGACATATCAATTCGCGTTGTATCGCAAGTCAGACGACGGACATAGTAAACGAGCCCCGGCGTCGGCAGCGTCATGTAAATTTGATTAGGTACAAAGATCCTTAAGTCTAGCAGTCAGTAAATTCGCCGGATCGGCGGCGACGGGGGTGGAGAAGAGAGAGGGGGGGGGGGGGATCGCGTGTAAATCACGTTGTATCCCTTAATTACGGAGTTGTTACAGAAGAGGCGGCGTCCGGGGATACTTTATTGCCCCGTAAAAGTTACCAACGAGACATAACTATCCACGGAAATTAAGGAAGCTTTAAGCTAATACAAGTAATTAGCGTGGAGTGACGTGGCGGGATATATTTTTTGTTCCTTTTTTCGTTCTACTACTAATCAGACCGATGCGAGAGATATACGTATTGCGACCGGGGAGCCGAAACTGCGCAGCGATCGCTCGTCTGTAAAACTCATAAATAATTATCTCAATATTCGTGAAACGATCTACCAGACCGAGAGAGCAGCCGGGCTAATTAATTAGAATAACCGCGGCGCGAACGACTTGTCGGCGAGACTATCCCTGGCTTGCAACACGAGGCTACCGAATACCGCCGCGGCTTCTTTGGCACCGCGTACGTTTTGCGTTGCTCTATGGGGTTCTACGGAAACGTTGCGCTGAAATCGAAAAAAAGAGTTAAGTTGCTTTTACATCATAGTTGAAACGTGAAACAGTGGAAAAATAGTGAATACATATACATTTTTCCATCTTGAAAATTTATGTTAAATTGCAAGGTTTTCAACAATATTGTGGTTTGTCAAAAACCATGTACACCTTGATTTTTTAATAACATTTTATATATTATTTCTGGGAGACTTTGAGAAGCTGTTTTTAAATCTGGTTGTATAATTTATCTACCACTTAGAAGACCTTTTAATTTGGTTATAATAAACGTTGTTTAACGATTTTAATAATTATCGTGGTGTTAGAAATTCTTCAGTATTCTTGTTTCCATGGGTTATTTGCAATTTGAAAATATTCTTTATGGCAGAAGTTGTGCAGAGAAAATATTCTGCTTTTTATTATTTTTCTACTAAATTTTGCCACGGGATTATTAGTAAATAGAAATTATTTAAATATGAATCGTCTCTTTTGTTAATTCTGCTTCGTTCGAGAGGCATTATTAATTAGCAATTAAATTATGTTTTATCCAGGATTAAAGTCTTAGTAATTTTAGTAAATCTGTTCGATTTTTCCGTAATTGTTAAAATTGTTGAAATAATTCATCTGGGTATAGTTAAGCGTCCGATACAGTTCTTGGGAAAGGCTGTACAGTGTGTTCACCCTTTATTCATAAAATAACGCTCCTAACGATGGAATGCCGGGATCATTTAAAATTAATATTGCATGATAAATGGTGTCTCGACGTTGCGCTGTTTTACAAATCCGCGCAATTATTTCTAGTTAATTAAGCTTGTTCGCTTAACAAGCGTATCACTATGTTCGTCGTATTACAAACTGGTTCGAAACTTTCAACAAATGGCCTAGTCGTTTTAACAATGATTAATGACACTCCTCCGCTAGCTTTTGCAAAACCCGACTTCCTCTGCATTTCTTTTGCTTCATACACATTCATAGGCAAGATCCATCAAATTGTCTGTAATTCAAATCGAAACAATTACTGGCTAATACGTGACTTTGTTTAAACAAAATGCGGAATCAAATGGGAATTAAGTGGGAATTTAATTTTAGGTTAATAGAAGAAATAAATAGCTGAAATTAGTATATTTTATACGATATAGTGTATTTGTGTATAATGTGTATAATTATATTGTGTATAAATATATTGTGTATCGTATACAATATATAAAATATTGTGTATTATATACAATATATAAATTATTGTGTATTATATACAATATATAAAATATTGTGTATTATATATTACATAGAAAATATTTTCTATTGTATATAATAATACATCGAAGCAAGTATAGTTCTCTAAAATCACCATAATCGAGAATACAAAATATCCCTAAATTCAACCATAAGCACGAAGTGGAATCATTCTAATTCTTTCTTGTTTTTTTCTCTTCGATCGAACCTCGATCATTTTTCGCGGTTAATTTCACTCTGATTCTCATTGCATAATCAGCCATTTTCGATGACAGCATGAAGCATCGACATTCAAACTATACTGATTTCGTTGGAGATGAAGAAAGCAACGAGGTGCAGATAATAGGAATAAAGAATTCAAACAATGGGTTCAATGGGGTATGTCTATCACTGCCTTTACGTTTCTCCCAAATTAATTATTATTTATTATATATTCATTTAATAAGCTATTTATTTAACATAAACGGGATCACGTTGCATTAGTTCACATACTGTATATATTGTATATATATATATAAAATATGTTTTATATAATACCTAGTTTAAATAGACGGTGTTACAATTAGTTATATTAACTCGTTATCATCATTAACCTTTTTTGATGACACAAATATTGAAATTTATAATATTAAGTTTTTTGTAGTTCCTTTTTCTAATGTTCAAAAAATAATTATATAAATCCAGATAATTAACCAATTATCAACATCATCAAACCAAGACGAGTATACTCGTCGAACATAATTAACCAGTTAAATCGTTCCATTAAATTTCCAATTAACCCTTTGCTCTATACATAAATATAATTAACATATATACAATATACATAATCTAACACAAATGACTGTCAATCATTTCTCCTAACTCGAAACAAAATTTGAATTTCCTGTCATCTAGAAATATTAACAAATATTACTGAACAAATATTATTAACAATACTGTCAACAAAATAAGCAACAATTTAAAAAAAAGAGACAAGAAAACAAATGGTAACAAAAATCCCCTGTTTCCGTCACAGAAATTATTAACAACAAAACAATGCTGATCAACGCACTATGGCACAGAAAAATCATAGTTCAAAGGGTTAATAGAGTTTAATGGGAATTAGGAAAAATGGGAATTAAAGCTCCAAATTCCGTATCTCGGTTCTCGTCTATGGTTGAACCGCGTTCGAAGCCATCAGCTCCGGCAACAAACGGCGCCGGGTGAAAATCCCGCAGATCCGCGGGCACCGCTAAGTGGAAACTCGGCTTTCAATCAGCGGCGATCTCATTAAAGACTGATTACACGATTATACCATTAGCGCACAATTTATCTTCATTTGCCAGGTGTCCGGCCGCTTATGAACGGCGCGGCACACAGCAGACACACACCGAGAAACCCATAAGCTGCGTCCCGATCAGATTAGGCCGCGATCGGCCGGCTATAAAAATCGCATCCGCCGATGTTTATATTATTTCGTCGTAAAATCAGGCCGACCGGACTAATTGCATAATAATTGATTACATAAAGGCGTTTCGTTGCGCAAAGCCGCCGTGTCGTTGCGCAAAGCCGGCTTTCGTTGTTCGCGTCTACGCCCTTCCTCCACCGTCTCTCGCGGCACCTTGCGAAATTATCTAATATCCTACGCCATTAAAATTGTTGCAACGTGATCCAAAATTATTTTTAACAAATATCGCCAAAGCTCTTAGATTTAAAGAATTATTAATAAGTAATTTAGTAAATGTTATATGTGTCACGAGACTCAATTTCATATCCATAGAAGGAATTTTATTTAATATAAAATGGAAATTCTAGACGCCGGAAAAATTATTTGCGAGTTGAAGCGGCTTCGCGGCGCAAAGGGTTAATTATTCGAGCCGCCGTGAACTCCGCCTCGTTCGCGATCCCTCGCTGTTTGCCACATTGTTAGCCGGCGCGAACTGGCAATCGCGTTCATGAGATCGCGCGGCGCAGAGTGATAGGGGATGATAGGCCCCCGGATCCGAGAACGTTGCCGAATGATTTACAATGGGACACCGGGTACCGGCTTCCTCAATCTTTTCCCTAATTTACCCGGCGGTTGCTTTTTTTACAACGAGCTCGTTTCGGCGATCGTCGGCGCGCCGACGCCGGATTTATGCGTTTCTGGCTGCGGTGAATGGAATCGTTGAATATCATTTCAGAATTTTGTTCGGCCGTTCCTCGCCGATTCGCGCGGAACTTTCTCAACATCTAGACGCAAATGCGGTTTTTATATTTTATAGCGACGTGTTTTAGGAACTTTTTTTATGGTTGTTAAATAAATGAATGGAGTGATTGTTTCGAGCTGGGAATTTTTGTTAATTTCACATCAAATGTTGAAAGTTCTTAAAATATTAAATTTTTGTTAAATTGTTAGGAATTGTTTTTTATGGAAAATGATTGAGTCGTTTGGAAAAAATTAAAAAATAAAAATTCTATTATAATATCTCAAATGTATCAAAAATAATTGTACATATTAAATACTAAATAATTAAATATTCCAACTGACATATTATAAATAATCGATAGAACAAGAACAAACATCGCAACCTGAATCACCATTAAACCTTAAAATCTCTTTTCTAAAATTAATTTAATAAGCAAGAACAAATTTTTCAAGATAAAATTATCCTTTTAAGATTAAATGAACATAAACTTAAATTTCATTTCAAATGATCATCTTTCGCTAATTAAATGCTAACTGATGCTTCAAGGTGAAGATCAAGACGGAGGTGCTCGACGAGATCGAGAATTTCTCGGCGGACGATGAACTGCACGTGGAGGAGATCGACGGGGACAGGAAGCAGAGGTTCGAAGGGAGGAAAATTGGTAGCAGAATGGGGTGCGCGCAGACGAAACCGGAAGCAGCGATGCCGGATGAATACGTCGACTTTGAGGAGTACATCGCCGCGTTGACGAGCGGGAAACGGCTGCTGTGCAGTCTCTGTAGAATCGACTTTCCGGACGAGGCGGACTTCAAGACACACATGGTCGGCCATAGCCGGGGAAAACTGTTCCAGTGCGGCTACTGTCGGAAACAGTTTTCGCGGTGGGTGGCTCAGCTTCCCTAACTATGCGATTATTTATTTAACAAAAAGCCGCTTTCGTATTCCAATAATTCTCTTCTATTTTACTCGATTTTTATAATTATTTTTCATTTGCATATTGTAAATTCTCTTCTCTTTCACTCGATTTTTATGATTATTTTTCATTTAGATATTATAAATTATTTGTATAATTTATTTAACGAATAGTCACCATCGTATTACAATAATTCTCTTCTTTATTCTCTTCTATTTTACTCGATTTTTATAATTATTTTTCATTTAGATATTGTAAATTATTTTTTAACTTTGGTTCGTGATAATGATTGTTGTTTTAAGGTTGACGACTTTGAAGGACCATATGCAGTTGCACGACGAGTTCAAGACGTTCCCTTGCAGTCAATGCAGCTTCCGGTTTCAGGTAATATTTAAATTATGCAAGTTGTGATGCAATTGTTGTGATTGTGTGTAATTTGTAGAAATAGTGAATTATTGTCGCAGTTGCATACAAATAGAACTAATGAATCACTGTTGCAGTTGCATATAAATTTTAAAAACTCAGTCGATCCTGTCTCTCAGATAAATTGCAACAAAAACAATAATTCTGTTGCACAAAAATTGCAAAATAATATAATAAAATCCTACACATAATACTACAACAATTATACAATATATGTATATATAACAATGTCCTACAACTACATACAAATTGCATACCAACGTATCACTCTTACTGTAGCACAAAAATCTCATCGTTGAAAATTTGCAGAACAAAAGCGACTTGAAAATCCACAAATCGGAGCTGCACACCGAGCGCAGACCGTTCGAGTGCACCGTATGCAAGAAGAAGCTGCTGCACCGGCAATCGCTCCGCGATCACAAGCTGATGCACACGAACGTGAAGCCGTACGAGTGCACGATCTGCAAGAAGAGCTTCCTGCGTCTGAGCAGCCTAAGGGCGCACAAGATCGTCCACACCGCCGATCTGCCCTTCAAGTGCGACCTATGCTCCGCGAAGTTCAAACGGTCCTCGGTACTCAAGACCCACATGCTGACGCACACCGGCGAGAGGAGGTTCGAGTGCGACATCTGCAAGCGTCGTTTCCACCTGAAAGGTGCTCTCAAGCATCATATACTCTCCCATTACGGTGAGCCGCTCTTTTATTTGTCAAGTTCCGCGCCGATGACGCGTTACGGCGTACAACGACCGCGGCTCGTAAAGCTGCGAGCATTCTTTTCGCCGGGCGTTTGACATCCTACGAGAGAAACATTGAGAGATATTGATGATAATAATTCAATTAGTGTATTCTTTAATAAATTAATATTTTCTAATTTATGAAATTAACAAGTGATATAGTATTAAAATTATATGTAAGAGATATCTATTTTTAAAATTGCGTGCAGGTTGATCATGATATTATTATAGCTTAAATATGACTCCTTGATTATATCTAGTTATAAATCATTGAAAATATAATTCTCGTACCTTGAATATTAAATAAAAATTATTCGAACTCCTTTTGCCTGTACAATCATATTAAAAAGTCACGTTCGAGTCACCCTTCATACTCTTTCATATTTCAACATATATATCCCATCTTAAAAATATAATACCTCCGTAAAAAAAAATCATAGAACAATTTAACTTATCTCATCTTAAAAAGGAGACTTTGAGCTTCAAATCTATGTAATTTCAATCAGGAAAAAAATTTTGTATAGTCTATACAAAAATTTAAACTTCGCAAGAATTGAAGAATTTAGAGAACATAAAGTGCCTCCACTTTTCCACTCACCACATGACCTATAAAATTTTTATTTCAAAAATGAATTAGGGTGTTGAAAAGCTGAGCATTCGCGCTTTTAAATGAGTACAGGTAGATTGCCATACGATTTTTTTGGACGAAGATACGGTTATTTGAATATGGACAATATCTGTCTGAAACTTTGTACGTCAGCTTACGGTGATTATTATTAATTAACGATGCGTAAATTGTTTGTACATTTTAGGAGTGAGGCCGTACAAGTGCGACGACTGTGGCAAGTGTTACAGGAGATCGTGGGGCCTGAAGTTACACATGTACCGGCACACAGGCGTGAAACGTTTCGAGTGCGACCTCTGCAAATCGCGATTCAGCGTGAAAACGAAACTGGCGAAGCACATATACGGTCACATCGGCGAGAAACCGTACAAATGCGGCTGCTGCGGTCGCCAATACGGCGAACGGTACCAGCTCAAGGCGCACAAATGCATCGGCGCCGTGCAGAACACGTCGAAAATCAGAATCCAGCAGCGGATGATCAATCTGCCAACGCAGATCGTATTCTTCCGGCCGAAATCGACGATTGTCTCGAAACTTGTCAATCCTGTCGTTGGTACCTGAACCACACACCTTCAGAGAACAGTCACAATGTAGCAGAATGTAGAGAAAAGTATTCAAAGTGCTGTTTAACAATGAATAATATTTTTATATCGATTAGGGCAAGTAATTGATTAATCATACTATAGATAATAGTAGACGATACTAATTAACATTAAAGAAATTCTAGACTGTGATACATTGTTTGCGGTCCATTATAATTATTAAGGAAAGTCTCGAAAATATAGAAATGCAAGATATTGTTGTATTGTTTGCAAGTTGTTATAATTGTTGAGGAACATTTAGTAAGTTTAAATATGGAAATGGGGAGACGTTTGAGGAATTTATGTCAAACATCTCACTCCATCAATCGCACGAAGGTCATTTTCGTTCAGCAACAATCTCGCAAAAGCGCGTCGCGACCGCAGCGAGACGAGGATCGAAACTGTTGTTTCAGCGCGAGAGACGGTTTCCCTCCGTCGCGGCGTTCGCTCTCCCATATAAATTCGAGCCGGTATTGAGACATAAAAATCATAGATAAGCGTGGCGCTCGGTTGTTGCCGGCTCTCTCGCCTCCACCGTCGGCTCGCATCGCGCAGCCGGCCTTCGGCTTCGCAGCTCTATTAATTAGAGAATCAAGCATCATGGTGTTACACGGCTGCCAATTAACCCCTTCGCGGAATTCGCGCCGCGCCGCGCCGCGCGGCGGCTGAAAGCTACTTAAATGGCAATAATGCCTCACTCGCGAGCGCACACGCGGCCACCGTAATGTATATTCCACGGTTTGTTTATGGGCTACCGGAAGCCCCGTTCGTAAATTTCGCGGCGCTGCCGCCGCCCGATGTTTACCAGAATCCCTTCATTCGCGACGCTGTAGCTCGCGAAACGTGGCCGGCGAAAAATCATCGGCGACGAGTTCGGTTGTTTTTATCGAGCGCGGTTACTGTGATTAGTCGTCGTTAGACGGAGCATCGATTTCCATGCGAGATCATCGAAAAATCTCAATGGAGGGAAATGATCGGCTAGAAAATTGCTCGACGTTGAGGCTATTTTAAAGCAACGTTAACATTCGATAGAGCAATTTGCGTAGATTCCATGCAATTTTGTATTGCAGACCGCACAGCTTGAAAATGTTAGATAAAAATCGACCAACTTCGTCCGAAAATAACTTCGCGAGAAATCATCGTAAATCAATGACTCTACCCTGAAATTAAAGCTTGAAACTTCTACTTTATACAAGTGTATCTATTATTATTATTATTTCTACGTTTGACAGTCTATATAGATTTTAAGTTCGGCGCCATTGCAACCTATAAAATACGAGGCCGTGTTCGCTACACAAACAATTGTCAAATTTGAAAAAATTCGCGTACTTTATAGAATTTTTTTTTAGAGATCTAGTTTATACCATAATAAAGTTCAATTCTTCTTCTTTAATATAAAAAAAGAAAAACTCTGCTACGATTTTTTTAAACAAAGTTACAGCACTTTGAAGTAACCCTTACATTTTTGTCGTTTACCACCGATATCGACACATATATTTAATATTCAAAGTGCAATAAACAAATCGTAGAGTGAATTACGCTATCCAGTTTTAAAGAGGAGAGTATGTACTTTAAATCCATAGTAATAGCAATCACAAGAAAGAACACGTTCAGTAGTTACAATAAAACGAAGCACCGTTTCATCGCGGACGATTCTGCGACCTCTACGATCTAAACGCTGTTGGCTCCGATTCCGCTAGATCCCGACGATCCCACTGCCCGTGGATCACGTCCAACAATAATGGCAACTCATCTATTCGAAATTGTAGACTTTTCCCGGCCCGGGCCGCGTTTGCATGTCGGCGGAGCTTAATAAGAACTCGGCTTTAATGAGTACCTAGCCGTGGAACAAAAGCCCGATTAATTCGAACCCGGTCCCCGACTCGATTCGGATCGACGCGAGCGGCCTAGCTTAGGTTCGTCATCAGTGCTCCCTCACATAATCATAGTGGTTGCTCGCGTATCGCCGGGACGTGATCCGCGCTTCATCGTTCGAACAATCCGGATCATTTCGTTTGCCGGCGGACCTTGGGAATTAGTGCTGCAACCCTTGTGGAACTGTACCGGTTGGAATCTAAGTGTCAGTCGTCTTAATGATCTTGTTTAATTAATGGTTGCGATTAGGGTTGAGGTTGGAGATTTTAGGGAAGGATGACATTATTTTTATTTGAAGTAATTTTTAGATTGTATTTTCCAAGCCCTCCAATTTGCAATAAGTCGTTCTTTAAAATCTACAAATCAATTTTTAAAATCTCTAAAACATAAATCAATCTTTATAGTGTCTTAATCATAAGTCAATCTATGAAATCTCTAAAACATAACTCAATCTTTATAGCCTGTAAAACGTTAGTCAATCTTTAAAATCTCTAAAACATAAGTCAATCTTTATAGTGTCTAAATCATTAGTCAATCTATAAAATCTCTAAAACATAAATCATTTTTTAAAATCATTAAAACATAAGTCAATCTTTACAGTCTCTAAATCATAAGTCAATCTTTAAAATCTCTAAAGCATAAGTCAATCTATAAAGTCTCTAAATCATATGTCAATTTTGAAAATCTCTAAAACATAAGTCAATCTATAAAGTCTCTAAAATATGAGTCAATCTTTAAAATCTCTAAACCATAACTCAATCTTTAAAAATCTCTAAAGCAAAATTCAATCTTTAAAAATCTCGAAAACATAACTTTCCAACGCAACTCTCTAAAACATCATCAATCACAAATAAACCTTCAAACAAAAGATAAACACGTGCATCCCCCGATCACTGATCAGATAACAATCATCCTCACGACTCCGTCAGTGCGTGGCCCGGCGATTACCAAAACGCACCGTTAATCTCTTCATCTGGATTTAATTGAACCATAAGCGACGCGCCATTTTCGTCGTGTCTTTTTCCCGTTAAACCTGTCCGGATACCTGTCCACCTGGAATTCTTTTCAAGGGTACATTATATAATTTGCTTTTGATAATACGCGAACCGGTCGTCGCCGGACGGTGCCTCTCTCTCTCTCTCTCTCTCTTTCTCTCTCTTTCTCTCTTCGGACCGTGTGTATCTCGAGCACGTGGGCCACGGTTCTGTCGCCGCACGTGAGAATGGTACTTTAAGGTGCGTGGACACAGCGGGGGCTCGCGTACGGTAATCCGAGAAGAACCGCCCTTTATCTGATTGCATCTGTGATTCGCGAGCCTCCGTGTAGGAACCCTTTGACCATGCCGACACACGCATGTCGCCACTCGGCCACGTTTTTCCGTCTCTATTCACGAATTCGCCGTGCGTACCGGTGCCGCGACCCGGTAGAAAAATTCCTGCCCCTTTTTGGGCCCCTGTATTGACCATCGACTTCAACTGTTAACACCTGGCTGATCTAGGAGACCTTTAACCCTTTCGAGATCGCATATCTTTTCTCAGTCGGTAGAAATATTTATTTATTTCTTTTATTTTTACATGAGATTAAAGTATATTATTATTTTATATATTTTTAAACTTTAAAAGAGAGTTGATAAATTTCGTTTTTTATACTTAATATTGTATTATATTCTACTACAATTTACACAAAACCATAGCTCGGAATATCCCCAAAAACCACCCTAACTAAACTAAAACTCATCTCTCTATCTAAAAAAGAAAATATATCAATTAAAATTCTCAATTAAAAATCAGTCGAACCAAAAATTAAGTAACAATTCTACGTAGCAAATGGTCGCTAAAACATTGCAACAACCAGTTTGTAGGTCGCAGCGAGTCTTCCAGAAACAAACAATCCAAGCGAGCGAAGACGTTACGGTACCATTTCCGCGTGAGCGTGTTGTCTAACGCGTTCGAGCATTATGCGGAGCGTCTGACAAGTCACTAGACATTATGAAACAGGTAGAAGAGAGCAAACGAAGACTAGACGAAGATAGAGAGGCAAAGGAAGAGGGGCGTTAGGTGGAAGATAATTAGGCAAACAGCGAGGCAAACGCGGATTAGCAGCGAGCGTGTAGCCGGCGCGACTGGCAATTAGGAATCCGGTCCGCGGCGAAAATAGTATCGGCGCCCGGTATCTGCGAGTCAGCCGTGATTAGCATAGACCGGCGAATAGAGCAGCCGCGGTGGGTGGGGAGTAATTAAACCAGCCGCGATCCTTATCGACATAATTAGGAGTTGGCGTGACGCTGCATAAGATCGCGCGGGTAACGCGCGCCGCGCCGCGCCGGCCGGACTGTCGGATCCGTAGATCTCCGCGATCAGGACATAATTAGACGAGAAATATGACTGCGGTGAAAATCCGGCGCGGTGCTATTCAAATCGGACGATCCGCGGAAACCGGGTCAATATTCGATTATACGGAATTATAACTTAGAAATGACACCATTGTTAATTAATGTGGGATTATGCGCTGTCGGTCTCTTACGATTTCATTCGTCTTTTTTCTTTATTTAATTCTTAGCGCAGGTTGGACACTTCTTTATTTAATTCTTAGCGCAATTTGGGCACTTCTTTATTTAATTCTTAGCGCAATTTAGACACATCTTTATTCAATTCTTCAATGGAAGAATTATTTTTATTTTGTTTCTTGCTTGATTTTTCAATGAGGAAATTATTTGTACATTGATCTTCATTTTTAAATCTTTATTGAAAAAGTATTTTGGATATTGCTAAAACCTCCTTTAAATAAAAACCATCTAAAAAGTAACTATTAAATAACAACATCAAACAGTAAAACCCACACCACATATAGTACATTTTTACACATCCTCCTCTTGACAATAAATTTAACGAACACCATTACCATGCTCCCAAAAAACCTCATAAAATCAAACAGTATAAGATCGAATCGAATTAAATCCATTCCAACGATCTACTTCATAATAAAAATCATTTTAAAAATTACTGGATACCAAATCAAAGTCCTCAATTTAGAAAAATAAATTTGTTAAAATAAAGTTGTTTTCCAGCATCGTTCCGCAAGAAAGATCGTTCCTAGCCGACTCGGTTTGGTCATCCAAAAGGAACAAGATCGCCACGGAATATTAAATAACGACGATGTCGATTAGTATTGACAACGGCGATTAAAGAGGCCGAATTGCCAGTCGGTAATGACCGAGAGCAGCCCCCTCGCGAGCAGTGAGCACTGTAATTTCATTGATAATATTTAAATACGGGCCTTTGATAGCTGTCTACTCCACGGCTGGCATTAGCGCGGGCCCCGAAGGGGTCCACACCGTACCCTTTCCACCTGGCTCACTCCGCCCCTGGTACCGGCAGAGGCGTACTATTTATCGACCCGGTCCCGTCATTATTTCATCGAACTCTTTCATCGCCTCTTCTGGTTAATCGGCGACCCGTGAAGCCCGAAAACCGGGCACCGTACTTTCTTCCACCCCCGGTTCCCACCCCCAAAAGACGCGACCGTATTTCTTTCGCCGTGATTCCGTCATTAAATTACGCGATCACGATCATTATCCATACCCCGACTCTGTTTTTCGAAAATCATATTTTCGGAGAGGTTAGGATTTCTTGAAAATGGAGCATTTTACAGGTGTTCGCTGTCATCTGTTATAGTTTTCCTCCCTTAGCATTTATTTATTATGTTATGATAAGTATACGTTATTATTATTATTATATGTTATTGTTATTAGTTTTATTAGAATAATATTTTTGGGGGAGGGATATTAAGTTTAACAAAATTGGTACCTTGTATAGGCGTTATCAGGACTGTTATTATTATATTTATACTTTTATATTATAGTGCTGTCATTGTTAAGTACAAATTATTATATTATAATTATTTATCATCTCCGTTTCTTAATATTAATAATTTTGTATTATATAATTTTTAATGGCGTTATGAACTATTTCTATAAAAAATGGCGTTTTTTGTATTCTCAAAATCGCATATTCTTTTCCTATAATTAAATAATGTAAATTATTGCATTACAACCATTCACCCTACTTTATTATTAAAAAAACATTTATATATTAAAGCAGGATTAAAAAAATGGTACTTCAAATACAGATATCTGGAGTTCCAGCACGCTTATTCTTTTTTCAAGTTAATTTCTCCGAACTAAATTAGCAATCCACGAAGCATTAATGACAAATAAATTTTATTGCACGGCTGAAAGGCCGCGCGGATCAAGATTGCTTCCTGTGTCGTCAGAAATGGTGGAAAGATCTCTCGTCATTAGCGATTCGAGGATGGTTTATCCTTAGTTATAGAGCGCCGCCTTTTTATTCACCCGGTAACTTATCATCGATAGGGAACGCCTGGAACCTTGAGAGATAAAGATTAATCGCGATCCGCTCTTAATGTTTACCCCGATTACTTTTCTTATCAGAGTTATATACCTTTTAATCTTCACAACGTCGGCCGCGTGTCGCTTGTATGCAATTTTTCGCGGATGAATCGACGGGAAATATTTTAAAACACCGTCTATAATACTGTTTTATTAAATGACGGAAAATGATGTTTCCGAGAACTCATTGATACGGTCCACAGTATCCGATGCAATTAACTGTTAATTACTTGTATCCCAGCTCTGACGCTGTGTACACAATTTTTATGATTTTTAGTTAATCGACGTGATAAATTTTATATGCAATTTGTACACTTATTTTGTTAAAATGATGTGAAATTGACGGTCTTTGATAATTATCTCGTCGAAATTTAATATTGTTTATATTAAATACTATAAAATGTTACAAGAATTTTCTAAGGCTGTTAATAATTTATTCTAGTTAATAGATAGTCTCTAATTGCAAATTTAATTATACAGACATAATTTTAATAAATAAATCAGCAAGGTATTTTTTAAATTAACCAATGTACTAAATCTCCCAAAATATTAAAAAATGGCATCTCGAATTTGCACTGAATTTACTAAAATATTAAAAAACGTCAATTAAATTCCCCTGTACCAATTAACAATGAAATAAAGCAAACAATTGACAACCAAATTGAAACTCCAACACTCCGAATAATGTTCCTAAAAAATCTGTCAATGAAATCGGCTTAAACATTAGCCAAAAAAAATTCAATGTCACGTCGATCGATTTAACAGTGTATGCACTAAAGTGCAACAGAGTGCGTGCAGTTCATAGATGCACTCTGTACGTCCTAAACTGTTCTATGAACAAGGTACGAGATGATAAAGATTCCATCGAGCTGGAATGGCATGAGAGACCGGCGCGCGCGTTTGCGACCGTGGATCGGCGACCAAGAAGGACGCGGTTTATGCAGCAGTTGCAATTATGCGCTCTCCTGGCCGGCAGAAAAAGATGACGGATGCGCGGTGCTCGCGCGCGACCGACGATGCCAGCCCCTCTTTGCGCAGCCGGAAGATATGAATTTCAAATTCCGGCGCGGCGCTGGGATTTTTGCTCGGGATTTCGTTGACTTAATTTCATATCCAATTAGATCGCGCTCGCTGCCGGGAAAAAGCCGACCGCCTTCGCTAAATTTATTGTGCATACGCATGGTACGGCGCATCGGTTCAACAAACAACGCGCCCACGTCTGACTAACCGGCTGAATTAACGCCGCGGCGCCGCTCGGAACAATCGACGCTCCCCGGCGAACGATTGTTTAAATTTTTGACATTATGCGCTGGATTGCCGCAAACCTAATTTTATTGTTAATAGTAAAATATTCAAGGAATAGTTTGCCACTATTTTGGCAAAATGTCTTTGAAGACAGTGAAATATCTTTCAATTTTTCATTTTGTTGTTAACGCTAGATTTACGAAATTTTTCCACTTCAACCAGATAAATATTTTTATACTAAATATTAGTATTATATAATTAAGATAATCTCGAAATATATAGCATAAAATTTTCAGTCAAAAACTGTTTAATAAATTGTTTAATGGCTTGAACCAAAAATTTCAACTGAGACGATCGGCAATCGAAGAAAATTAATTATAAAAAAATTCTTATCGTGAAAAATTGAACAATGAACTATCTATAAAATAACAAAAATGTTGAAAAATGTTGTATTAAATCTGAAGAGGGTGTTACATTTTGATTGGACTGTACCTATTTCTAGTACGCAGCCAGACCATTGAACCTCGTCGCATTAGCATGCGACGTCGTATAATTGCCCCGCGATCCGAGGTGTTTGGCGAACTTTGTTGCGTTTTTTTTAACGAGCGGCGGGTTTTCACTTTCAGCGAGACGGCGGCCGGTAACGGCCCGCACCGTTCCGGGGATTGTTCTAATTAACGCGAATTAATAATATCAGGCCCCCCTTCCCGGCGTTCTTAATTGCGATGAATCCGTAATTCCGCCTGTCTGCGCCGGCGGGCTTCGCCTACTCTCCTTTCCCTTTATATTATGAATTAAATGCGCGTTAACTTTAGACCGATGTTAACGATTAGGATCCGAGGGTCGCGCTAATTAGAGGCATAACCGACCGGTCGTCCGTCCGGTATAATTCGATCGTTTATTTTTCCAAGAGCGGAGTACACACCTACCAAAGGATTGATAATTAACTGATCAAACTTTTCTCACATTCGGACAACGGTTTCGTCTCTCAATCGTCCTATGCGAAAATTTGTAACATTGTCTGACGATTGTCAAATTCTCCTCGAGAGTCAGGACGATCGTTATTCAATTTTTATGCAAAATAGAATCGTCTGATTCGATTGCAAAAAGGTCATTTTTTAACAATTCTCTCGGACTGAGATTAATTCATCGATATATCAAAGTTATTTTTTAATTTTATTATGACAAATTAAAAATAAGTAATTTTGATATACATAAAATATATCTTTGATATATGTAGACATGTGTTGGATATTTTGAAAATCTAGACTTTAATCACGTATTTTAACTCGAAATAAGATACGATTTGTTTGTTATCAATAATTAGGCAAAAGCGTGATTTAAGAAAAACTGTTTAGCGGTGTGAAAGTAGATACTGTCACCTTTAAAATAAGCACAGGTAAAACGTCCTACGATATTTTTTCACGAACTTATAACAGGTCAAAGGTAGATGGTCCCTGATTATTATATAAATAATTCTATGATCTTTATTCACCTAATTTATTCGAATAGAAAATAAATATATATTTAATAAAAAAATATATATTAATATTTATGAAAAAATATATAAGAATAGAATAATAATAGAATTCAATTGTTCGATATATTCTACATTTTCCTTCGACTAAAAACCATTCGAATAACATATCCAACTAAAAAATATTCATGCTAGCAATTACATTCGATAAATGCCGTCTCAAAACAATTCGAATAATTCCCGACACCGGCTCTCTCTCATCCCCATCCCGTCTAAACAATTTTCCAGCCGGCAGAGCCGATAAAACGTTGCTTCTTCAACCAGGATCAAGTATTCCCGCTGACGTCCAACCAGCGCACCAGGTTTTTGCCAGTCCGGCATCGACGGCAGCGAAAAGTCGCTTTCCATAATCGACGGAATTAAGGGGATTTCCATGAACACCGGCGCCGCGTCTGCCCCGGCGGCGTTTTATTTTTCTCGAGCGCCGCGCCGCGCTCATTGAATTGAATCAAGCCGGGGCATTAAAGTCCGGATTATACCTAAACGCTCGAGATGAGGCGGATCGCGAACAGATATATTAAGCCTGTCAACGGTGACGGAAGGCTACACGGAACCGCGCGGGCCCGCTGGAAACCGAAGACCCAGAACGCAAAACGAGACCGCTCGCCGATTTCATTCACATCGATGAACGGAGAGCGGCGACTGCGACGATTCGCTTGGGCGCGGCGATCAAGCACGCGACAGCTTTCCTGTCTCTCGTGACCGCGGACCGTTAACGTTCCCCGGATCGTCGACATCCTGTCCGGCCGTCCAGGATCGCAGTCGGAAAAACTGACGCTCTCTGCTGCCCTCCGCGGACTATAGTCTTCGACTTCCCACGATGTATAATGCTCGCTTTAAAATTCTCGCGATTCGAAAATTATTGAAAGAGCAGAGTCTGCTTGCTCTGAATCCCAGAGATTTTTATCATTCACACTGGAGGTGGATATTTTGTTAAATTGTGTAAGGTGAGAGAGTAGTCAACAGTCACTTGGATAGAGCAAAAATACCTGGATATTGTCTATATACTTATCTATATAATTAGATTAAAAAATTTGTAATAACAAATTCAAAATAGTATAATAAGGCTCTGTTGTTTTAACCAAGTGTGTTAAAAATAACATGATAACTAGTTTAAAATATTGTTAAAATATTTAGTAATATTGTTGGAGGAAGAAAGAAGTTTTCACCTGTCCTTTGTCAAAAGTAGTTCATTCAGGAAAATGAAATCATTAATAACTAAATTTAATTCTATTTAATTAATAACTATCATTAATAACTAAATACCAATCCAGCCACCGTGTTCCTTAACATGGAACCATTGTTGAATACATTCTGAACCATTCGTCGCGATCGACAATTTCGCAGATCCTCATTATCGCAAGAAGATCCATAGATCGGGGTCTCTGTGAACGCCTCAGCGTCAGATACCGATCGCAGTGTCCCGGCATCGAGAGAGCGTCGGCTGCCGGGACAAATCGTCAGTCCACTTACGAATCGGTGTCCAGTTTGCAGTGTCCTCCGCCTCATCCTCCTCCTCCCACGGTGGATCACTCGGGCCCGATCTCTCGCGGATCGGACAAGCCCCGGCCCGAGGGGAATAAAGATCAGCGGGTGCCTTCGTGGCGGGCTTGGATGATTGAAAAAAATATCCGGCAGGCTGTCGTCGAGCCGGCTCGTCATCCTGTGACGAGGTCTCGCATGGTATCGGCCCTCGGAATAACGTCGGTTTCCTCGGAAAGAGGACGATAGAGAGAGAAAGAGAGAGAAGGAAAGAGTGAAAGAGAGAAAGAGAGAGAGAGAGAGAGAGAGAGAGAGAGAGGCTCAGTCGGCGGCGCTTTTGCCACGATGTAGATTTGTTTGCATTTAAAAATCAAATCGACCGCGCGCCGTGCTCGTCTCCTCTTCTTCGTCTTCTTCGTCTCGCTCGCTCCCGGTGCCTCCTTACCATTCCCGTAGCCACCGTGAACAGCGGAGCTACTCTTCTTTTCTCGGCGGGATCGCCGATGCTGAGGTTGGTATGCATGGATCCGGTGGAACATAGCTTCCTCCCGGTACCTCTCTCTCCCTTTCGCCGGAGAGGAGAACGAGAGAGGCTTTTGCTCGCGGCGTTGCTCGCCTCTCTCGGTCGGGGACAATGCACGCCAGTTTTTGCGTCGTTTGCTTCCACCGCGAGGCCCCCGCGCCGAACGATGGATCTGCCTCGGACTCGGCCGCTACCTATCTCTCGTTTTCTTCCTACTCTTCTTCTTCCACCACCGCGCCTCCTTCTATCCGCCTTTTTCTACAACAGCTGCCCTTTCTTTTGCTCCGACTTCTGCTACCTTCCTCTCTTTCTCTCTCTCTTATTCCTCTTTCTCACTCTTATTCCTCTCTCTCTCTCTCTCTCTCTCTCTTTTATTCCTTTTCCTCTCTCTTATTCCTCTTCCTCTCTCTCTTATACTCTTCTCCTCGTTCTCGTTTCGTCTCGCGAAGTGTCCGTTCTTTTCTCTGTCTAGTCTTGGTTTGTTCTCTTACTTTGTTCGCCGCGGTCTCTGTCCACGCTGCGAGAGTGGTATCCAGAGGCCTCCTCTTTTTCTACCGCGCCGTCGATCGTCCAGCTCTCTAACCCACCCTCGCGTACAATGAAACCGAAAATCTTCTCCGGCACCCGGGGAATGCGGCGCATGATTACCTACATCGAACCGAGTGGACCGGCTCGCAAGAACCGCGGGATCTTGCGCTCTCTCTTCTTCCTTTTCTCTCTCTCTCTGTATTCCTCTGTCTTTCTCGCTGTATTTCTATCTTTCTTTCTCTCTTTATTTCTTTCTCTTTTTGTTCCTATATTTCTCTCTCTCTATGCTCTGTATTTCTCTCTCTCTCTCTCTCTCTCTCTCTCTCTCTCTCTCTCTATGCTCTGTATTTCTCTCTCTCTCTTTCTTTCTCTCGTCTTGAGACACTCTTCCGCCGAAACGATCCCTTTCGTCGATGTCGCCTGCGAATTACGATCGATCGTCGACGAAGGATCCAGAGCTCGAGCCTAGATCCGTGCTTCGTATGGAAACGAAGCCGTCGCATCGTCTAAAGCCTGTTCCACTAGACGGTACTAGAGTCTGTACAGTCTTAAACGGTGCTATTATTCTATTTTAGATCAAGTGAACTCTGTGAATGACCAAGTAAGGTTGAAGGGTTGCATTAGTTCGAAATTGTGGAGTTAATTGGACTGTAGAAATGAAGTACAAGTGCGTTTAGATATTTTTTTTTGGGGGTGGGAAAATTCTCAGAGCTGGTCCAGTGTATGTACTTTGCAACTGGTTGACAATAATTTGTTTTAAGAGATTGTGGATCTTTAAAAAAATTGGTAAAGATAATCCTCGATTTATCTCGATTTTTACTATGATCTGTTTGTTGAAGATAGGGGATATTGATGTGTTAAGAGTCGAGCTCTTGGATTTAAATATTCCGGGGTGAAAAAATTCTCAGAGCTGGTCCAACATATGTAGTTTGCAACCGTATATTAATTATTTATTGTGGGCTTTCGTGGATCTTGTAAATAATTCATAAATATGATACTTCATTTCGATCTGTATACATTGAATACAGGACTTATCGCATTAAATGTATATATTGAAAATTAAGTTCCTAAATATAGATATTTCAGGATAAAAAATTCTCACGTATAGTTCAATACAAGGATCATCAAACTCCCCATAAATAATTCTCCAAGCACCTTCCTAAATCTCAGGAATGATTTACAAAATTATAACTCCTTCTACAGCTTTCCTACAATGACTCCACCTCTTTTCATTACAAGGTAACAAATTACCCTAAATATTTCCGAGTAAGTGCACGCATCTCGTCACGACAAAATTCCTACAAATGGTCCACCATATACTCTTTCGAACCCCCTATCACGAAAGTTCCCACAAAACCCCGAATACCAGAAAAAAATTCCCAAAAACTGCTATTTAATTCAGAGTTCGACAAAACACGTGGTTGAAGAACGATGTAAAATATCGAACAATACCTTATAACCCATACTTTAACCTTTTGAGGTTCCTCAAAGTTGGTACTCCTCGTAGCTGGTACTATTAGCGCGTCGCGTTCGCTTGCCGTGCGATCCGTGATAGCAGCCGTGCCCGCGAGGGGTTAAAGAACACCGCCGCGCGACGGGTCGAAAAAAAGGGCACGGAAAAATTCCGGGTAGCGTGCATGCGTTCATGGTATCGTCGCCTATTTGTCGCGCATCATTCTAGCTTCTTTCCCGTTGGCACGGGAAAGGAGCGCGCCGGTCGAAAAAGACACCAGCCAGCGCGGCACTCACCCGTCCGTCCCTCCTTCGCCCCGAACGCATCACTCTCTCTCTCTCTCTCTCTCTCTCTCTCTCTCTCTCTCTCTCTCTCTCTCTCTCTCTCTCACTCTCCCTCGGAGCGCGCACCGGCCGCGGGATGGATGCCGCGTGTTCGCGATCGCTCGCATCGGGTTCCAAGTAGGGTGTAATTGCCGCGGCTGACGGAACGGCCGCGTCCCCGAGAGCGGTTGTCCCAACATTGCAGCATGCGCTTGTCAACGTTCATAAGTTATGAAACGGCGGATAAGGGCCTGGTGAGAGCCCCTCCGCGGGAGAGAACGCACGAAAAGGGTACGCCGGCGATTCGCCGTCGATGGGGGGCACCGGACGGTAGGATCGAGCGAACCGCGACGAGGTGGGGAACAGAAGGTGAAGGGGGGGAGGGAGGGGCGAGGAAGCCGACGAGAAGAAGCGACGGGAACGTCGGGCGAGGGAGAGGAAGAGGGCGAACCGACGCGACCGGCAAGAAGAGAGAGTGGGGAGAGGACATAATTGCCGGTGGATTAATGAGACGGCATAATTGCACGATAATCGACGATCGTTTTATTAGGCGAACCGGACCCGGGGGAGAAGAGGGGACTGGAACTTGGGTCGCGAAGGACTTGACAGAGGGACACCGCTCTCCGAGGACACGGCCGCATATTATTATAAGGAGAACTCCTCTCTCTCTCTCTCTCTCCCTCTCTCGCTCTCTCTCTCTCTCTCACTCTTCGGCGGGGAGTAGGTATGCCCGGCTGGCCAGAAATGACAATTACCGAAGATCCTGCTTAAACGCCCTACCCGCCCCGCGTCTGCCCTCTTCGACCGGCCGCGATCATGCTTGGAATGCGATGTCATTCCGGCGTGCAACGAGTGTCGTTGTACCAACGTTAAATCTGGTGGTCCCGGCGTTCCGAGGGTACCTGCAGCGAGAAAGTGTCTCCTGACGAAATCGAGAGCGATTCCCTCGGTACCGGGCCCCGAATGTCGCCGACCCCTTTGTCCGCAATGATTAATGACAGCCTCGAAAGTTGGACCGTTTTGGCCACTTCCTTGTGTCCGGTTGAATTTTCTCACAGTTCGTCGGTATTAGATGTCTTGAGGACTATAATATTTATGTCTTGAGGATTATAATATTTATGTCTTGAGCCTGGACGTTTATGCAATTGCTTGAGCTTATAGAAAATTGATAGAACAATAGCATGTAAGTCAGGATATATATTCTGTGCTCAGGAGGAATTTCTTTTTGAATTAATTAATTTAGTCTGTCAGGTTAATCCCTGTCATAGCTGCACCACAGTGTCGATGATATAACTTTTTGTGAATAATATTGCGAGGTATGAGATATTTATTCTGATAGATTATAGTTAATACTATTTTTGATAATATTTTATATTATACAGTTTACCGAATTTATTTTGTAATGACTAGCAAAAGTCGAGAAGAGATTGAAAGTCGAAAAATTATTAGAAGTGTGCTTAACCTCTTGTACTATGATACCGAAACAGCCTCGTGAAGATTTCATACATAATTAAATGTGGACAATATTTATTTCTTCTAAATTAATACCAAATTTAATATTTTCATTATCAAAGTCTAGGAACGAAATTAAATAAAGACACACAGGCAATAAAAATTGTGTCGTATCATAGAAAATATTAAGGATGTATCAATATAATATTAATCGATAATAATATAACAATAACAAAATAACACTAAAATAATAATAATACAATACTAATAAAATACTAATCAATACAACCGTGAAAGAAAACCTACTAAAAGCCCATTCGCTAAAAACAACATCAAATATAAATCATTAAAAATCGTTTCCTTCTCCTCCCATTAAAAATAATAAAATATCAATAACAAAAGCGTCTCTATTTTCTCTAAATTCATCGTCCAACGTAGAAGGCCGCTGGTTGAAAATCGAGGCAATGTTTCGAGCGTGCCGTGGGGCCCGGCATTCCGAGTGCTCCGATTCCAGGGAGCGCAGACCCCGATCGACGAATCATCGGTATCATCCCCGTCGGCGCGGCGTTCCGAAAGAGACTGGGGGCCCGAAAAAAGCAGGCCTCGTCATCGTCGCGTATACCCGACGATAGCGCATTCAAATAAAGGCGAGGCCGGCCGCGCTCGTAGCTGGTGACAAGGTCTGACGCTAGCTCCTTTTGATGTCGCCGCCGCGGTCGGCATCTGATTAGCATCCGGCGCCCTCCTCCTCGGGCCCCTTGGACCCCCACCAACCGTGGACCAAGCGGTTAGATAGAAGGAGAGAGAAGGAGCGAGTGGAAAGAGAGAGAGAGGAAAGAGAGAGCGGCGAAGACGCGAGGTCGTCCGAGAGAATCTAGAGCCCGCGCGATGTCACTCCGGGACCGTTGACTGACCAACGTCTCCTCGTCCGTCCATCTAGCTCGGTTCTAACCTACCAAGGGGTCCGGGACCCCTTCTGCCTGCGGGGGCCCCCGGCTAGGCCGCTGAGTTATTCCTGCCGCAGGGCCCCCCACTCCATCGACCTCTTTCCCTGTGCGCGGAGCCGCGGCGACATCATTTAAATGTCCCTTTGCGGACCGTCCGCGGGTTTTTAGTCCCTCATCTCCGGGAAGCCAACGGCCCTGGCTGTCGGGAATACGAGAGGAGGCTAGATTCAACTGGTATGCCGGGGAATACCGGCATACTAAGCAGCCGGCGATTTTCCGTCGGCTTTGCTAGAACTGTGAATACTTTGACTTCTTGATAGATCCTTGCCGAGGAACCGGGGCTCGATGCAGACGGTACACCGTTGAATGACCGTCTTTTCGGACGAAAGAATTCTCAAAGGTGGTCCATTGTCTAATCTATCGAACGCCTTGTACCTCGTTTCGATACGAACTTTGTGCGCCGAGAAATTAATTCATGAAGATAACACTTCGAGCTATTCGTTTCTGTTCAAGTACGTGGGTGGGGTGACTAAAGACCTTAAGAAATGGAAGCTCAAACTTGCATATCTTAGGTTAAGAAAATTTCTATAACTGGTCCAATATTCAAGCTTTCGGACCGTGTATTAATAATTGTTTAACAAAGTCCGTGAACCGTAATAATAATTCATAAAAATGACACTTCATATCCACGATTCTGGGTTTCTTTAATTAGAAGGAACATTAATGTTAATTTTAACGTGGTTAATCATGAATATTTTTCCTCGAAAAAATCCTCGCACCTGGTCCAATCTACGCCCTTTCAAACCCTTTAGTAGCAACTTTCCAGTAAGAACTCCGAACCGGAGAAATAATTCCCAAAGATGTCATTTCCTTCACCAGGAATACCTCGCGACGTCCTCGTCTCCGCGGCATGGATCATCGATCGCCGATCAATCCGTTCGCCCTCCATAGGGCTAAGGGCAGTCCTAGTCCGGCGCTCGTAGCAGGGTGAAGGTTGCCGGACCGCGGGAACCCCGGTAAGCAGCGTCCGTTCATACATCGCCGGGCTATGAATCGTCCGAGCGTGAGATCGTAAAGTCCTCCTTATCATCGTCTGCATCTTAATGCAGGGTACATACGTTACGTACCGCTCCGTCTGTTGGTCGTGCGCGCGCGTGTACAGGTAAACGCGTGGTCGCCGCGGCCACGGCGTACGTTATGATGTTTCACGAGCCGCATGGAAGAAACGACGACGAACGGCGAGAGGAAGGTGGAACAGGCGATAAAGGGAGCACAGCACCAAAGGAGGCGAGAAAGAGAGAGAGAGAGAAAGAAAGAGAGAGAGAGAAGGGGCGCGGCCTGTTGGCTCTACGCAGTCCATATGCAGAGCCGGCAGGCCGGGGCACAGGTGTCCGACGCCTCAAACAACATCTTTATACCCCGCTCTTAACCCTAACCAGCTCGCGCTTGCGAGCCTTAATATATTTCCTACGGTACGCGTACATACGCGCACGTCACCGCTAGTTTGATGTGTTACTCGCGGGTTCGAGGACTGGCCGACCGGTCCCCGGCTCCCGGAGATGATCGAGCATCGTGGGGACCGTGGATCGTCGCCTGCGAAGCCTCTGATCGATGCGATTCACGCCGCCAACCAGAAGTCGATTTTTGCGATGCGGTTTGCTAGGTGAAATCAAGTGGTAAGCTGCTATGATTAGTGAAAGGGAAATTTGTTTATAGGTGAATAATTTATTTTATGCGGAATGATAAAATTGATGGATAATAGATAGATGGATGCATCAGTTGCAACATGTACAGATTATATGGTAAGATCGTTCTGCATTTAATTGTGTTAATTGATCGAAGATAATGTATTGGTATATATGTGGAGTTAACTCTTTACAGTCGGAGCCATTTTGAATGGAAATGCAAGAGATTTGTTTAGACTCGTAGCGTTGTCATTTTATATAACTTAGAGCATTTTATACATTATGAAATTAAATTTTGTGATTTGTGCAAGAGTTGGCAGCTCTTAACAATTTTCTGAATATAAAGAAATATGATAAAAATTATTTTGAAACGTGATCACTTTTAGCGGACAGTAAAACTTTTTGTTCCAAATTACAATACACGGTAAATGAAGATATTTATACATTATATAATTAGTTCAGTTTTGTATAAATTTTCTGTTTGCATACGTTCTGCTTACCGTCGATATTATAGAAAATATTATAGTAACATCTTCAGGCGCAAATTACAATAATTCTATATATATATTATATACTCTATATATTACGATTTGCATATATTATAATATATATATATTGCATATATTACAATATAATTGGTTTACAATTTTTAAGCCAGAATAAAATTCCGCCCTCTTCTCGTCGATATTTAAACATTCAAATAAATCTAGAAAAACGCAATAAATATTTTTCCTTTACCTTCTCAAAAATTATTGCAAAAGATGCTCATCCTTGTTCCTACAAAGAAAATAGTACATCAAGGGGTTAAACGTTCGACCATGTTTCCAGCAGACGCATAATTAATCCACTTTCGAAATCCGCTCCGCGGCTCGCGTTCTCCACGGCGCGTTGCACGAATCACAGGAAGGCGCGTCGTTGCACTTCCTGCATGGAGAAACTTCATCATCCACCCTTAACGCGTCATCGGAACCCTCCATTATTAGCTCGGCGAACGGTAATTGGTCGTGGAATCGGCGTATCGGGGGCAGGGGGCGCAGGTGCGCGAGATTCTCGCGAGGGCCGCTCCAGCCGCAATACGATTCCGGTGGACGCGGTCCGGGTAGGATGCGCCCCGGCGCATCCTGTTGCATATTTCACCCGCAGAACCCTTTTAGCCAGTTCAGCGTGGCTACGGGCGCACGGGCGTGTAAATCAAACGCGCGCTGCCCGCTTGTAAATCTCCGGATAAATACACACCGCGGAGATAATTTACGCAGCCGTACGTCGCGTCTCTCCTCTCTCTCTCTCTCTCTTTCTCTATCTCTTTTACTGTCTTCTACCCTCTCTTGCTTCATCCCCCAGTCTCTCTCTTTCCCTCTCTCTCTCTATCTCTCTCTCTCTTTCTCTTTCTCTTCGTCTCGGACAATTTTTTCCCTTTACCCCGGTTCCCGTTTCTTCGCTGTCTCCTTCGGCGGGCCGATCTCGTTCGAGCGGGGCCCGGTCGAGTTTCGGGCCCGGCACGCCGGGGCCTCAACTGTCCCGGAAGGCGAGGGCCCTGTCAAAACGCCTCGTTATGCCCTGCGCAACGATCGTTACGCTGCGCGGACGTTGATACGCCGATAATCCTTGACGCAGGCAGAAAAATATTAGCTATATATTACCGGGCCCGATGTAGGCCCGTCCAATGGCTCTCGAGGCTCCCTCTATCTCTGTCTTTCTCTTTCTCTCTCTCTCTCTTTCGCCGCCACTATTTGTCCGCGCGTAATGAGAGGAATGTTTACCGACACCTTGAGATAATTATGGGTGAGCCACGCACGAGATTTAGAGCTGGCCCTTGCTACGGCTTCTCCGAGATTTATTTATTACTCTCGGCGACTACGGTTCGCAGACGCGGGCAAG